>NC_051178.1:118892670-119032670 GCF_013339695.2 Rhipicephalus sanguineus
CGCAAATCTCGGAGGAGCGTGAGCGTGTTTTCTATCACGCAACGCTCCTAATTTTCTTTCAATTTGAAAACTGCCCTTGAGTCGCGCGTGACAACGTGGCCCTTTTCTGTACCCACTCGTGATGTGGAAGGGGGAAAAAAAACATGGCTGATCCCTCCATCATAGGAATCGGTATAACACGAAAGTGAAACGTGTCTTCACAGAAGTAGTGCTTATTGTGTAATGATATATGAGAGCTTGTACAATGTCTATTCGTGTTTGGCAGCTATAGCACCGTTTGACGTGGATGCACCCATGTTGACAGCATGTCTCTATCGCGACGACTAACGCCCATGATCACGATTAAACCGTTGTGGTAGCTGACGATGTGAACATATATTTGGACATAGCGAATCGTGAATCCAGCGTAAGGATGATATCAGCAAGCTCATAATCAACACTGGTACCCAGTATGCACTTCTTTAAAGCGTCGTCAATTAAGGAGAGAAACGGCACGGTGTGCGCTTTCTAGTAATGGGTAGCCGACGCCTGTGCTCATGCATACATAACACACACTGCGCTTCATCAACACGGGAAGTAGAGGTTCGTAGCCTGAGCCGCAAACGCGTGCGTCCCGCTGGCCTCTGTCTCGCAGGCGCTGCTCTCGCTCCACCAAGGCACGACATTCGCCCGTCGAAATCGCGTCCTTTCTGCAACGCATATTGCAGCAGTTTTGTTAGTCGGTGCTCTCGCAATTGAAGCAGTCGGCGGCGGAGAAATCCCGTTGGTGCACGTGGAAGCTGCACTACTCCGATGAGCCGACGCACGCTAACACGAAGCCAAAGGCAAAGAACGTAACTGCGTCAAGGGTGCCTCGGCGACGCCAGCGCCCAGCGCGGCCAGTCTACCTCTCTGGTATCGAGACGCTTTAACCATGACCTCCGATATCGCTTGCAATCTCGGAGTAAGCGCTAGTAAGTGTCGATCGTGAAGCATTACTTCTTTTCACCTCTCACAGAAGGCGCCACCGCCCCGCTCCGCCCGCCGCGAAAGAGAATGTGTGAAAGATATGAAGCGCGTTCGCGCCGTGTCTAGCATCTCCCGAGTTAGCTTAGTCGGTAGGGCGTCGGGCGCTTGCCGTTGCGGCCGCAGCGTCGTGGGTTCGTTTCCCAGCAGGGTATCTTTTTCTTGTTTTTTTTCTTTCTCACCCATTGGCGTCCATTTTATCAACGTCATATCCGTGACGGATGTACTTGGTGGACCCCGGCATAAAACACTTTCGTGTTAAAAAAAGAAAGAACACCGGGAACACCTTGCATCAGACGCCCCCGTGTGGCTGGAGGCGCAGGGGGTAACTCCACGCGCCACAGTTAAAAAAAAAAGAAATATGTAAGAGCGCCTGTTCTCCATTGTCGACACTTGCAGACGCAGCGCTCCTCATTTTCTTTCATTTCGAATACTGCCCTTGAGACGCGCACGACAAAGTGGCCATTTTGTGTATCCACTCGGGATGTGGAAGGAAAACAAAGACAAAGAACACCGGGCACATTTTGCATCAGACGCACCCTGTGGTAGGTGACGCAGAGGGTCACTCCACGCGCCGCAGTTTAAAGAAGAAATATCTAAAAGCGTCTAAATTGTAAATTTCCCCCATTATATTAACCGCCGGTTTCATGGCCAATCCCCCGTAGTGGGTAAGAGCCAAGAATTAAGGGTCAAGCAAGCAAGCAAGCAAGCAAGCAAGCAAGCAAGCAAGCGTCTGATTCTCCATTGTCGACACTTGCAGCGTGTTGCTCAAGCTCATAGGCGTATCAACTGTGACAGTTGATAGTTCACGCTTGCCCTGTGCATGCCTGTGCGTTCATTTAGGGCGTCCTTCTTTGTGCTTCAGCGGCACGCTGCAAGTATCGAGCTGATTCTGGTTCTTCGTGTGACATTTCGGTTTTTTGCTATCGCATTCATTGCTTCGCCCTTGCGGCGAAACTGTGACTTTTTTGCTCTCTTCTTCGTGATTATGTTTTTAAACAAATGTAGCGGTAACCTGATTGCAGTGGTCATAAAATGCTGGTCCTGATTAATTCGCCACAATTTTGATGAAACGAACGCGCTCGTACGGTTACCAAAAAAAAAATAAAATAAATAAAAATCGACAAATCGGTGCAACCAACACAGCTGTCAACACCTCTGTTAACCCAGATACACTAGGTTTTATTGTTTTTGTATTTGCTGTTACGATCTCCTCTCACTTTTTCATCCCTGCGCCCTCGTAGCGGGCGCTGAACACGATAAGTAAAATAAACAAGCAATACCTCAAAGGCAAACAAAGACGGTGTGTGTAATGATGACAGAAGGAAACAAAAAAGGTTGTGTCACTCCTTCGTACCTCCTCCCCTCTTCATTTTCCATCTGCCTTCTCATGCTCAAGAGAGCTTGTTCTGAGCGTGTCGTCCCGTTCTTCCAACCTCACGCGCTCCGTTACCCTCGTCCATTAATCTTAGCGCACCTTAACGCTCTTACGACGCAACACGAGAAGCTATTCGCAACGGGGCCCCAGTGAGACGCTGTCGCACCCGGCCTATGGCGGTTGACAACCCTTTGGCCTCAGGCACGCGAGAAAGCCATATCTGTGCGGGCCACTCCGCGGGGCCCAGCCGAGCGGGACCGTCTCGCGATCGGCAGCGTCGCGGGCCGTTTGTCACGGCGCCGGCGCCGCGACAACGATTCGACGGAACGGCTGCCTCGGAGAGAGAGGCGTCGAGAACGTATTGAGAGAGCGAGTGGCTGGGAGACGTTTTATTACTACGCGACTGGCGGGCCACATCACGTCGCGGAGAAAGCGACTCGGCCGACGCGTATGCGCGCGCGTTCGCGCAAGCCCGTCGCGAAGACCGGATTAGTGCTGCGATACAAACAACCCTACTTGTCCCTGTATCGTGTTTTTTTTTTCTTTTTTCTAGTAAGGCTGAAGCCTTATATGCCTCACCAAATGTGAAAAGTGACCGTCGGCGGCGTCAAAACGAGTGATGCAAGAAATAATCATCATCCGATAACGTCACTAAAGCGTCACACGACGACGGCATCACATGAGATCGTCGCTTGAACAAAGGTTGGCCGATACAGAAGGTACTGCTAAACCACGTTGGGCGGAGAAAGCTCTCAGGTGGGGGGCGTTGGAGGGGGGGGGGGGAGGGGCATCGATACAATTAACTAAGAAGACGACTTTCGCCTTCGAGTTGTCTTAGGCAAGTGAACAAGGGACCGTATGACTTTCTTTTTTCTCGGCTTCTCTGTGTGTTTTTGCTGTCAACCCCGTTCATAGGCGGTGGCAGCTTTTTACTACGTAACTGTGCTTTTTTTTTCTCCTATTTTGTCAACTGTCATCCGTGTTTATGATGGCCACTGGTGGTTGTACAAACGGTGGCCATTTCTCCTTTGTATACGTAACTGTACGACGACAACCCTGCCCCTACTCCCCCCACCCCCTAGCGCGTCGGGGTGATTCAAGTCGTACGGAAAAATAAGTAGCAGAATATGAGAGAGAGAGGAAAGAGAGGGAGGTTGACCAGAGGAAGCCCCCGTCTTGCCACTCTGTACTTGGAAAGGGGAAGAGGGGACGTAAAAGAATAAAATAGACTGTGACGACACTACAAAGTCATTACTATAGCACCGTGCAAGTAAGACACACCAACATTGTATGAGAACATGGCGAAGGGTCAAATGACTTTAGGAAATGAAGACGTGTGAACGACGGGAGCGTTGCGCTCTGAGTGAGCGGTCGAATAGTATAGGGAGGACGCGCTGTCAATTGCGTGAGACGGGTAGTGGTACTGGCGAGAGAAGATGGATAAAAGAAAATGAGGGTCGTGTCAATATGCAATATAGCCGACAGGCAAGAGTTGCGTCATACCAGACGTCACGAGATTCGTGAGCCTATGGGCCATCATACTTCTCTTTCAGTACATTCTTTTTTTTCTTTTTACGATTTCTTTTACTTTACTGCTCCTTTTATGCAGGGGTCGCGGAGCAATCGCTGGTCGGTCATAACTACGCCGGAGGAGTCCCGAAAATGCTCGGGCGAACTCTCCGAGGGAGAGCGTCATTGGCTCAACGATTTGACAAAGAAGGCCGCTGTGACTAAACTTAGCGTCCCGTCGGGTTGAACCTTTTTTTATATGTATATATAGCCAGCCTCACTTCGCTCTATTGCCGAAGGGTTATCTGTTTCGTCTTCTCCTTTTTTGCCGTTGATCGACCGTGTCCCGGAAGGATATACGAGTTCGCGAGGCGATTGATCCGTATATTTTTTTCGCGTAGTTTTTTGCCATTTTCTGTTGCGCACCCTTCATTTTTTTTATTTCATTTTATTGTTACTGGGCGTTTGTTATATAGCTTGTTTAGTGTCGCCATTTCTCTCGTTGACAAACGCAGAGGAACGCGTTAGTCAGGGCGTGGCAGAGCGGGGATGAAAACGACGCGAAGAGTGAGAGATAGTAAGCACGTGTTGAGAGACAGACAGACAGACGGAGCTTTACTGTAGGAAAGGGTGGCTGAATAGAGGCCTGGCGCAGCAGCTGTGAAAGGGAACGGCGGAAGGCGCCCCAATCGGCCCGAAAGTGCCGGCGGCTTCGGCCTTTCGCCCCGGAAACAATCCTTCTTCCTTTGTGAATGTCGTCCGGTCTCGGCCAGCGTCAGCGCGCACGCAGTGTACTAAAGTTTTTCTTTTGTTTTCTTTTTTTTTCGTGACGCTGGCCTTCCCGCGAGAAATTCGCCACCTTCGCTAGGCGTCGTTGCCCCCCCCCCTCCCCTTCGCTCCCAATCTGTTGGGAAAACGGTTACAGAGACGCCATCCTTTCCCATTTCGATCGCTGGCTGAGATTATCGACGCGACGACTTCTAGGATTTCCTTCGTGTCGATCCATCGCTTCGAGGTAAAACGAAAGTGCGGGCGTCTAAAGTGGCTCACCTACAGAGATGAGTGATTAAAAATAAAAGGAGTTAGAGTTGCGCCCGAAAGGTGAATCATTGAGCGGTGGCAACGTCTTAACAGCTAATGCGAAGGAAATATTCGTTGATTTATTTACCCCATCTACTGCAGTTCGCATTTGCGTACTTATTCACCTAACGAGCGTGATGTCACGCTTGCGCAGATAAAAGCGAACACCGACTTTCGCAACGCTGGCGTTATGGCCATAGCGTCGGGAATACTGTTCGAAATTTACGAATACGAATTCACGCATATCGTGCCCTTTAAAGGCTTACAATGCACGCGGTATTGCTTGATACGTGAAGTCCTTTTAAAATTTATGCCGAAAGAAAGCTCTGTTACGGGAAGCAAAAAGGCTGTTCGTACGCATCCGCGTTCGCGTGTGCGTATAGTGATTCTCGCGCACGCGGGTGCGGTACACGTAAATACACGCCTTGGCGTCGTTTAAATGCTGCCACTATAGCGTTGGCATAGCGCAACCAAACTGCCACAGCCGCATTCGGTCACCGAACCCTTAGTGGGCGCGGATACAACTGCGCCACTGCAGGTCAACCACTCGTCGTAAAGCTACTCTCGTGCAAAAGGCACAGCCGAGGGAGGATTCGCGCGGAGGCGTCGCGCGCTTGCGTGAATACTCTACCAGAAAAACACGCGCTCGCACTTCGTCAGTTCCACGGAAAGTCATCAGGCTGTGCTCTGCTGGCCCGGAAGTCGTGCACGACTTCCGGGTTTTTCGCGTATCTTCCGATAGTTTGCTTCCCGCAGCTTCCAGAACGCGTCCTTCCCTTTTGTATGCCCAGATTGTCGGAGGAACACTGCACGTGCATAACGCAACGACAAGCTAAAAGCAAAGATGGTTGGCGCCTCTGCAAAACCGCGCGTGCGCGTTTGTGCCAGAGTACACAAACTGGCTACATTGTAAACTCGGCGGAGAATCGCTTGAATTCCTTTCGACTAAAAGAAAATAAAGAGAAGGGGGAGAGGGGGGGGGGATCTGAAGGAGAGATTAAAAACGGCGCACTTGAAACGAGAACAGTCGTCCGCATATTTTTGTCGGCGCACTGCAAGGGGCCACGGCCGTTCCAAACTCGGTGTGTCATAGTTGGGACGATTGCTGTGCAACTCGAGCGTGTCTCGACTAGCAACGTTTTTGCCAGGGTTATTTTCTTAAAGTTCGTTCTTATTTTTTTATATTTTCGCCGTCTCCAAGAGTACATTATTCATATCCCGTTGACTCGGCGGCGCGCGCGCAGACGCAAGAATGCTCCGGAAGAAAAATGGTTTCTTCACTCGCATTCACCGACGCTACAAGGGCACCAGCGAGGACGAGAAATAACTGTTTTTTTTAAAAAAAAAGTCTTATAAATTGCAAAATGGCGAGCCGCATTAAAACAAAAAAAAAATGAGTACCCCAGTTTGCGCAAAACGCGAGAAACAAACAAGCAAATACTGAAAACAAACAGCGCAAAAAAAAAAAAAACTGAGGGGACGAAAAAGACACGCAAATACTATTTCGAGTGAGGCTGAATCGCGAGAGGCTGTGTATTTGTACGCGGGTATAAATATTAGCAGCTTCTCTTAACATCCATCCTTCGCAGTTGAGATTCTCAAAGTTGCGCTGTTTTCTATTTCATTTGGGCGAGCAGAGCCTACGCCTTGTGCATACAATGCAGACTGCCGCTTATAGTATAAACGGACGCGAGGTCTTTCGCCCGTGTAGCGCCTCATACGGGCACGCGCGGCGCGCAATCCACTTTGCCTTCCTCGACATCAGCGTCACAGGCTGGCAACACGCTGAAATATGGAAGGGAAAACGGGCAGAAGGAGTACGAAGGCAAAAAAAAAGAAAGAGGGATGCGACGGATTGAAAGGCGTAAAGAGAGAGAAAGGCTCTGGATGTACGAGTGCGAGAAAGTGAAGGGGGAATTAAGGAATAGAAGGACAGAATGATTGAGGGAACAAAGGAAATAACACGAATCTTGTGGTCACGTGATGGCACGCGCGACGGGGTGCGGCGAATGTAAATTGGATACTAGGAATGTTATAGAACCGAGTCGGCTGTCTCTTTCTCGAAGGTCCACCATCAGATGACAACCCTTGCGACCGAGGCCCCTGAAGCCTCTCTTCGTGTTTGTTTGTTTTTATTTTCTGGCGCGGCTTTCATTCCCTTTGAGTGACCTCCTAAACCGAGACCAGCCGAAAGCGTCACACTGTCCGTCAAAACAAAGCCTCTCCTTCGTTCTTCACAAGCCGCCGCTTCGAATGAAAGATAAAAATAAAATAGGCAGGAAGGAAGAAAAGCACGCACCCAGAAGTATCACGCGACGTCCTCGGTCAAAGCGGTCACTCGCCTCGACGCCAAGACGAGACTGCGAGGTATGTATTTCGAAAGCTGGGGTCGAGCCCGTGTGCTTTGTTATCGCCGTAGCTTTGTTTTCCGTGCGTTTCCACGCCCCAAGTTTTTGTAGTTGTTCGTGACAGCAAAACGAAACGAGAAAATCGGAAGAAGGAGGCTCTCCGCTCTCCACCGCTAACCGCGCTAAGCGGGACGCCCCGACTGAATGAGCGCTTCACTGTAAGACTAGCAGGCACCGCTGGCGAGCCATCTTTCCTCCTCAGAAAAATGTGCCCCGCTCTCGTTGCTAATTGCGTGGCACTGACACTTTCGTCAACTTTGCGTCACGATAATAACAATTGTTGGGGTTTTACGTCACAAAACTACGATATGATTATGACAGACGCCGTAGTGGAGGGCTCTGGAAATTTCGACCACCTAGAGTTGTTTAACGTGCACCTAAATCTATACACACGGGCATCTAGCATTTTGCTTCCATCGAAATGCAGAGCCGGCATTTTGCCTCCATCTAAACGCGGCCACCACGGCCGGAATTCGATCCCGCTACCTGCAGGCTAGCAGTCGAGCACTATAACCTCAAGACCACCGCGGCGGGTGTCAACGTTGCATTGCTTGGTGTTAGTGCGACGAATTTTAGTATGAAGGAAAGGGATGACTCTTAAGGGCTCGTTTTTCTTTGTTAGAGACAATATTAATGAGAACTAACAGACAATAACGCCAAGGAAATTATAGGGGGTGTTATCTGTAGTATTTAGAATATAAATCTGAAGAAAGAAAAGTGGACGAAAAGATAACTTGCCGCCAGCAGGGACCGAACCTGCGACCTTCGAATAACGCGTCCGATGCTCTACCACTGAGCTACGGCGGCGGTCATCCTCCCGTCCACTTTATGGGGTATATATGTGCATTTAAACCTCGGAGTGTTAGTCAGCGCCAGTCGCTGCCATGGCGGAGAGTGTGGAACACTCATTTTTCTGCCTGTTGGCGTCACGTAGCACGTGATCTTTTTACGAGCTGGCAGCTGACCAATAATCCCTCGCATACTACCTGAAGGTATCATGTCTGCCAGGACGAGACCCTCGCTATGAATGAAGGAAAGGGATGACTCTTAAGGGCTCGTTTTTTTTGTTAGAGAATATTAATGAGGACTAACAGACAATAACGCCAAGGAAAGTATAGGGGGTGTTATCTGTAGTATTTAGAATATAAATGTGAAGAAAGAAAAGTGGACGAAAAGATAACTTGCCGCCGGCAGGGACCGAACCTTGCTGTCTGTTGGTTAGACATGTTCGGTGCGTGTAGTCTTAAATTTGTCGCGGGTAGTGGACCGTTGAAACTGTGAGCGAATTATGCACTCAGCATGGCGCTAACTGAAAAAGAAAAGAAGAAAAAACAGACTGCTTGGCAGTATCAGGTACGCGTATCTAAAAAAGAGAATGACTACATGACTCAATGTTTCTAAATTGCGAAGTGGTGGAAACACCACAGTGTCTTAGTTCACACTGGCGAGAGAAAGAGAAAGAAACGAAGAGCTCAGTCCAGAGTAAAGAATGCTCTGCAGTGTGAACCGAAAACAAGGATAAACGATTCAACCAAGCGTGCGGGGCTGTCACTGAGATTCTGCACGACCATTTTTAGCCTATTGTAACAGTGCCTTATTTTCAATTCATAAACGATATACTGATTCCGTCCAACAGCTTTCTTTTAGGTCGTCGCTTACATTGCAACGTCGGCAGTGTGAAAGAATGCTTGGCACAAATGAAAGACATGAACCGAAATGCTATATCTTTTTTTTTGTTGTTGTTGTGGTTGTCGTTACCTTGTTGTGTGAACCCTATGCTCCTAATTGCGATATTCGACTAATTGTAACGACAATTAGTGAGATGAATCACTGACTGTTGCTTTTCACGCCACGCATCGTTATCCGCAACAGCACAAATAGCCACGATCGGTTCTTCCACAAGAATGAAACCCACGTGTGAATGATCGACAGCTGACGACTATAGATTTTTTTTGTATTAATCTCATGTCATAAAATCGTCACGCTCTTCATACTTAGATGTTGTTCAGGCGTATTAAAAATAAAAATTCTTTTGTTCTTATTGGTAACCGGTGCATCTCTAGTAATCAGTTAGGCTGTCGCCTTCATCTCCCCTAATAGCATCCCTCATCCGTCAACCAACTTATCAACTACAATATGGCACTTGTTCTCAGCCTCAATATAAATTTCAGGCACGCGGCAGAAACCAACAAAATTTACGAGCTGCACACCAAAGCCGGCAGCGCGCCAGCTTTCTTCACGACAGAAGCATTACTTTGAACACTTAACCGACAGGCTTTCACCGCTGAGATCTAACTACTCAAGGACAACCACCGTTACAGTATAGTGCGATAAGAGTAACCCTGCTTTCGTGAAATACACGTAGCGCAATATTAGCGACAGGCGAGACATTGAGGCAACGGACAACGCGGTCTGCGAGGGGTGGGGCTCTGTAGGTTAAAGCCGTGTGGCACGAGGCATTTTGTGCCGGTCAGTTTTTGCGCAGGACTAGGCTTAGGCCACGCATGCTTTCTAGAGCTCGTCAGCTGTGACGTTGACATCGCTAGAGCAAACCGACAGCTCCTTCAGGGCCACTCTACGTTCAATCCGTACGGCCGCCCCCGCACGTGGTGTGTGGCCTTCCGCCCGTCACTCATTGGCTGCACCAATCAGGGGCGAGCGGAATGCCATCCGCACCGTGCGGGGCGGCTGTGCGGATTGAGCGCAAAGTGGTTCTCGCGGACTAAATAGGGAGGGCTGCTCGAGGTGCAACGCTCGCCGTTAGCCCGTATAAACCAACACAACCTAACATGACCTAAACCAGCCCATCCCAACCTGACCCTTTGCTTCCCTCCCCAGTTGTATGTACAGTAAGCAGTCGGTCGATGTAGCAGTTGTTGTAGAGTTCATACATTTATCACCACGCCAATTCGGGTACTTTAGGTATTGAATAATAATCCATTCGTATGGAGTTATTGCACTAAGAAGGCTTTTTTTGCATTTTTTTGGTACGACATAGTAATGTATGCTAGAAAAGCAAAGAGAAATGGAGACGCGTCATGAATAGGAAAAACAGAAAGCTACACAATTGCTACAGCCGCGTGTCTATTGAAATTTCTCTCAGGGGGCGAACTCAAGAAACAAACACAAGCCCACGTACGGAGCTTACTCCTGCGCGCGCGCTCTTGTTTGCGCTACCGGAATAGATTACCAAGTCATGCCAACGAGCCCACGTTGTAGTTTGAACAATTCTCCGCGGTAAAAGTATTATAATCAGGCAATCGGAAGCTAAAGTTACGCCAACACTCCATTCACTGTCAGAGCCATCCCCTCGCAGATCTGTGATGACCGCGGAAACGCCGCTTACGCTGTGGGCGCTTGATAGAAACAGGTTATGTACAGGAAGGGGAGACATACAGTCTGCAAAAGTTGAGGGTGCAGAAACACCACGGGTGCTTATACATAGATTATACTGTCCTCTGCGGTACACTGCGACCAATGCACTGCTGATCCGCGCTGAAAAAAACGGATCGAAGCCGCGGTGGGCAATGAATAAACTTGCGCGTATTAAAACGGGCGCGGCACCTCGGCCTACAGCACGACGAGATTCCTTGACAGTTGCTACTGAAATTTGCTGGGCTCACTCGGGACCAAACCAATACGTGTCGTTAACAAAACGTTGGAATGACGGAGGTGATCTCAGTTGCGTTCGCCTGAGGAGGTTATTAGTTCGGTGCGGAGTCGCAGAGTGCCGTGACGTCATTTGGCATAGTGTTATGAGGAAAGCCATTGTGTGCCGAATATGATATATCGCTGAATTCGCGACAAAGTTTACGTAGATAAAAGAAGTTCTGACACAAAAGAAACATTGTAAATGACGTAAATAATGTAAATTCTATACGCTGCTAAACAGCCAGCTCTGCTAAGGAAGGCCAGCTCTCGAAGAAGTATGAAGTAAAAGCGATTCTCTAACCACGCATCGCGAAAAGCTAATCAGTGACTGACGCGGTAAACCACACAAAACCCGTATTGATATTGGTCCTTTGTGTTCCCACTTTTGTTTGCGAGCGATTGTTCACAAAAATAAGAAGAGACAGAGATGAAGAGTGATAGAGGAAAAGAAAGAGCGAACGCGAACAGACGTAACCGTCGTCTAAAACATGTTTTGGGCAACCCGCGCGCGTCAGCACGCGGGGTCACGTGATGCGGACCCCGTTGGGACCTCGTTCGCGAGCACAACCTTTGGGGGACACGGAGGCCCCGAACACACACAGCGAGGCCGCACGTCGTGAAAGTCTGCGTGCCTCATAACACTCACTCACAATATTGCGGACAACAAACACCGCGACGAACTGGCTGGCTCGCCGCCAAGTCGTCGGCGCTCAGCGGGAGACGGCGGATGCAACCGTCCGTCTGGGCACGACGGTAGTCACTCAACGTTGAGAGCACCGCACCGAGGACAACATAGAGCGTGTTCGTCGTCCGGCGGCACCCTTGAAGTGGGTGGGAGGAGAGCGCTGCCTGGCGGTGGCGGTGGCGGGGACGACTGACTAGAAGAACGCACCGTAGCGAGCGCCCCTCTCCACCTTCTCCTGCTGAGGAAGGAGGGCGAGAAGGAAGAGGAGACATCCGCTGCGTATCACAGAATCCGGGACACAAGGGGTCGTGGGGGAGTCGGGGGGTGCAAGCGAGCCGTCCACACGAGGGCCGAGCGTGGAGGGGGTCGTCGCGGTGGGGGTGGTAGGGAAGGAGACGTGAAAGAATTTCTTGGAGTCCTACGCAGGCGAGCGCTACGTGCAGCCGCACTCTTCGACGATCATCTTGGGCAGGTCCGACTTGATGATGTTGTGGTCTCGGTCGAAGTAGATGAGCGACATGGGCGACAGCTTGGTGGGCGCGCAGCAGGGCGACACGGAGGCGTACGGGTTTCGCAGCCGGTACTCCTCGAGCACGTGCGCGTGGAAGTAGCGGAACATGTCGGGCGTCCGCGGCCGGCCCGCGCACTCGCCCATGCAGTAGTTGGCGAAGTAGCCCTTGGGCGCGATGATCCAGTCGTCCCAGCCGAGGTCCTCGAAGCTCACGTACAGCGACTGCTTGCAGCACTGCGTCACCCCTTCGCCGCACGTGATGGTGAACCGCCGGCCGCGCCGCCGCGACACCAATGCCTCGGTGGCCACGGCCAGGAAAGGACGCCGCCGCTGCCGCCGCTCGAACTGCGCCACCTGCGACAAGCGAGCGTACGTTTCAGGAGTTGGTGCACGTGGGCAATGCGCTACACAATATCTCGCTATAGATTCGAACTGCATAAATGCGCAAACTGTCAGTTCACCAATGCGCACCAAGATAAGCTCTTTTTGAACCGTCCTATGGATTGCTCACTCTGACGTCATCGCGGGGGGGGTCGTTGCGTTGAAGAGAGTTAGCGTTCTCGCAGAATTCACGCTACTGTTAATTATAGGTTCTAAAATGGGGCTGTGTTCTTTAACGATTCAGTTTCTGCAGAGTACGCTTCGCCAACACGGTATTGGTCGGCGCTTAGGTGACGTCATCGCCACGGGGCGGCGACCAGTTGCGTGTTGTCAAAGGGAGCTGTTTAGAAACCGTATCGTTACTGAACACGGCGCCAGTGTTCCGCTGTAGCAGTCGCGACCTCAAAAGCATAATCACGATTAGTCTACTTGGTCGATCACCTTTGGGATGCATCGCTCTGCGCACATTTCAGGAATGAGCCAGCGGTCAAAATGTGCCATCACGCTGGACTCAACGGCACTGTGTGAAAGGGTTTTTCAACAGCGATCAATCTAGAATATGGCCGCAGAACTTGGCAACCGATCTGGTAAAATTTCTGCACTGAGCTGTCCCTACACGTTATGAGACACTGTCCTCAATCTAATCTTACACCATGCGAACAAAAACGCTGTCTCTCAGCCGACCAAGTCGCCGTACGTAACGTGGCTTGGTGATCGCTAAACTATCGCCTTTAGGGCCTACACCCTAAAGAACTGGAGCAAATAGGTGTCTGTTCTGTTCTGTTTTGTTCTGTTCTAACTGTTTTGCTGTGGAGAGGTTGAGGTCCATATTGCCTCGGCTACTCCATATCACGAAGTTATGCAGCGAAAAAAAGAAAGAATAATACTGAACGGTACCTAAACATGAACAATCCGCACACTGAAACCACTTCAAATATCATGCCAATACACAGTTTGCTTGCAGCAGTTCACACTGTCATAAACTGTTCACCCGCACACCTTCCTTTTCTACTATCAGTATATGCACTAACACCTTTCATATAAATCAATCCCTGGCTGTCTATCACAGGCGCTTATCCAGTCCGGTCTCCACTAAAAAATCTGTCAGGAACATGTTCGCCTTTTTATGAAGATGCATCTCAGGCCATGGTCCAAGTAATTTCTTTAATGTGAGGGGCCGTCTGTCCAAACTTGCTAATTTTTTCTTTAATTTTTCTCTTTCATTCGCGTATTTAACGCACTCCAAAAGAATATGGCGAACATTTTCTTCTGCTTGACCACAATGGCATTCCGGGGAGTTGGATCGATGTATCTTGTGCAGGAAGCTGTTTGTGTAGGCTGTCTTCAAGCAACTCTTCATTGCAGTAGTAGTCGAGGAGCGTCAATATTTAGAGCGGCTCTTCATTTCGTTGGCTGGAACAACAATAACTGTTGGGGTTTTACTGCCGAAAAATACGATATGATGATGAGGGACGCCGTAGTGGAGGGCTCCGGAAATTTCGACCACCTGGGTTTCCTTAACGTGCGCCTAAAACTAAGCACACGGGCCTCTCGCATTCCGCCTGCACCGAAATGCGACCACCGAGGCCGGGATTCGATACCGCGACCTTCGGGTCGGCCGTCGAGCACCATAACCACTGGACCAGCGCGGCGGGGGCTCGGTGAAATCCGCGAAAACAGTCGGAGGAAGCTCAAACTTGGATCCATCACGCACTCACCTGTATGCCAGCAGGCCCGCAACCCACGCAATCGACGAGCAGCGTGAGCTTCTTGCGCGCGTTGTGTCCGTGGTGGCCCGACGCTGGGGCGAACCAGTGCTGGACGGCAGCGCGCAGGTCGACGCGCCTCCAACCGTGCGAGGCGGAGCTGGCGTCCACCTCGACTGCGGCCAGCAAGTCCATGCCTCCGCTGAGCGGGGCGCTGGTGCTGTTGGACTCGGCCACCCGGAAGACGTACAGGGTGGCCGTCCGGTTGCTGGCCGACGGAGAAGAGGAGCCGCGGCTGCGCACGTAGAGCCACAGTGAGGCCGACACCACGCGTAGTCGGTGCGTCGGCCGGTCGGGATTCTGGTGGAAGTCCAGTAGCACGTGACCGTTCACCGTCAGCCCTGCGATGAGATGCGAGAGGTCAAGGGCTATTGTTTGCGACAGGAGGAGATGACAGAAGAAATAGAAGGAAGGACAGGGAGGTTAGCCAGTTCTCAGACCGGCTGGCTACCCTGTGATGGGAAAAGGGGTAAAGCGGATAAAAGACGATATAAAACAGAGGTTACAATAAAGGAAAGAAGAGTAAAAAAAGAAGGAAAGAGGGGAAAAGGAGAGAAAAATACGATACACGACACTGCTTACTGAGACCAGTTGTTTACAAGAAAAGCAACAACGCTCTCAATGCCTTCTGTGCTGAGGACGGTCTCGTCCAGTGTCCCAAGACCCGACAGTGTACAACAACGGGTTAACTGCTAAACCATGTTTCTTTCTTTTTTTAACTGCGCAGACATAGATGAAGTACGAATGACAGGGACACCCAGAAGCGCTGACTACAGGTTTATGTCAATGTCGCTGATATGTAGGTACAAGCTCAGGTGACACGTAGGCAACAAAGAAACGACGACGGAACGCTCGCGAACGTGTATAAAACGCAAATCTTGAAGCGATCTCTAAGCAATGGAAGCGCTTTAGCGTTCCTCTAAAAGAAATGACCGGTGCGAACGCCTAGAACTTCTTCATTTTCCGTCTGATTTTTTCATACGAATTGCGTGCTCTTTGTGGTTATAACATTTCTTCTGACTCTCTTTCTTTTCTCCTTCGCACTTTGCGCAGAGCTGAACATAATTTCGTACACGATCATGGCATACTCAGTTCTACACTGCTGTCCATGCATCATCAGTAGGCACAGCTACTGTAACCGGACCTGTTCGCGGACTTCTGCGGTTCTAGGATGGAATGGTCTTGCGCGACGTGCGGACACTCTGGTGCATTCAGTGGTATGCATAACGGGAATACTGCTATCATATGATTATGCGGCATCTTTTTTCTATTATTTAAATTGAAATAAAAAAAAAAGAAATTAAGGAGTTGTTGTCGCCATTCTTTGGCGACGGCTACCATTTTCTTTTTGGTTCTTAGGATAAAAATTTTTTAAACAATTAGGAAACAAAAAGAATATATGTACATATATACAGTCCTGTATATGGTAAGTTGCAAAGTTCTAGTTTTAACAGAGCACACATACAATCGCAGTGCACATTTTCAATGTAGTTCGCTCAATATTCATCACTCATGATTGGGTGATCCGGTGCCATTCCGGAAGGAAGATTTATGTCACACTACCGAAAAATTATATGCGTAACTGCAAGAGATATGACGACAGCGGTGAGGATCAGTGAACAAACAGGGGTAGCCGATATCCTAGTAAATTTAATTTTAAAAAAATGAACCTGGACAGCTCACGTCATGAGAAGGACATCTAACAGATGGTCAGTTAGAACGTTGGAATTGATACCAAGAGATGAGAGAAGCGCGGCCAAGGACGGCATAGGCTTAGGTGGAGCGACGAAATGAAGATTTGGAGGCATAAAATGGAATCAGTTCGCGCAGGACAGGGCGGCTTGGAGGTCAATGGGAGAGCTGGGCCTTCGTCTGCAGTGAAAACGTAAGACAGGCTGCTGCTGCTGCTACTGCTGGTGCTGACGATGATGATGATGATGATGACGACGATAATTTAAAATGACTGAAAAAGAGATGTGACACAACAGAAACGCGTCATCTTCGTCTTGTTTCATGTCTGTTGCGCTATGCAGCATCATGCCCATCGTAGTGCCTGCTTGGCCACCAATCAGATGCGGAGTTCAGCTTAAGCAGCTGCAGCAGAATTCGATCGTAGGACGCACGTGTTATTGCTTCGACGACCGTCTCCTCTCGATTTAGTTCCCGTTTCTAGGATCGAAACGGGCTGCCCCGCCGCCGTCTGAGGGCCACCAGGCGGAACGATCAAACGCCTTAGCTCCCAAGTCACGTCCCTCAATTCATCGACTGCAAGTTTCACATCCCACCTGCAGACAGACAACGCGCGGTCCTCGGCCTCGAGAACGACCACGACTCAGTCGAGCGTGCGTCGCGCGAACAACGTTGCCGGCCGACGCTGGCCGGAGAACACCCCAACACTGTTTCCCTCTTCGTCTGCGGCGCGCCGCTTTGCATTCAACGACGGGCATCACAACGTCTCGTTATGTGGCCTCAAAACAGCGCCAAGATCGGGTCCTGTCTCCGAACAGCTAAAAAAAGTCCGAATGGATAGGAGAAAGACTCGGACAGCCGCGCCAGCCAGAGCATTCAATCTCCTAATGGACTAAACATTTTCGCGACGGGAAAGAGAGAGAGAAATTGAAGAGAGATTCTAGAGCGAGAAACGGCGGCCGAGATGTCGACGCGTGGTGTCCATTTGTCTGACTCGCCAGCAAACCCTCCCCTTCCCCCACGCTTTCTTTTCCTTGCTCCCGTTTTTGGCCGCATTCTGTCGCCGCCGTCTCAGACTCGGATCCCGCGATATGCGGATCATATATTTTTGTCTCTTCTCGTCCCCTTTTATTCCCTTCGTTTTATTTTATTCTGCCTTTGATGACTTTCGTTGTTACTCCGCCTGTTTAGACGCAAGGTGCCCTCCTCACATTTCACAACATGTACACCCGTACACGCCAGGACCTTTACGAATATACCTCCGTAGATCGGATTCAGATCCCTCTTGTCCTTTCGACGCACCAGTGTCCAATGAACGCGAGCGTAGAGCTTCCAGTACACCACGAATGCTGCGCACCTCTATACTACAGGTCGGGTTCCGATTTCAAGTCACCGCGTTTCTCGCTCAAAGCGCAGCCACATCCAAATAGATAGGCTTCCGAAGATGCTCCGTTTTTAAACGGGCATTGCGTTGCAGCGACCTCAAGGTCTCGCCGACGAACGTTTCTCCGCTCGTGCAACATGATCCCCATAGAAGGTTGCGATTGCGCTTCTGTTTCCCTGCCTACATATAGTCTCTCTCCTGTACTCACTTTCCGAGGACAGCGCCAGCTTATTCCTCATTTTTTTTTCTTATTTAATTGACCCAGATTTCCCAGAAGCGGTGAACGTAGTCTCGCTAAGTTTCTTCACGCCTACTCTTCATCATTTGACGTTGTAGTCTCAATTTTGTGGTCACGATTAAACAACAAATACCTCTAGTCAGATATATATATATATATATATATATATATATAATATATATATATATATATATATATATATATATATATATATGTACATATATATATATGTACATATATATATATATATATATATATATATATGTACATATGTATATATATATATATATATATATATATATATATATATATATACATATATATATATATATAGTGTGTGTGTGTGTGTGTGTGTGTGTGTGTGTGTGTGTGTGACGCATGAAGCCAGTCAGGTAGAAGCTGACGAGGAAGAAGGGCGCGGGAATGGAATAAAAGTATGGCGTATGAGCCACGGCACGTCTCTCATTCATAGCGTCACACAAGTCGACAGGATGAAGACCTGGCAGCCACTTCATCGCCCACGCATCATCGACGAAGTTCTGAACAAGACGCCGTGACTATACATGGACCAACGAAGCACGTCCTAGCAGCATACAGTGACCAGCTTCATGGCGGCATCATCGGTGGACCTTGACATCCCCAAGTACGCCGGATCAGCGGACGATAGACCCGTGGAGGATTGGTTCAACCTCTTCGAACGCCACGCTTCCGCTGCATCATGGTCGGAACGGGACATGGTCGCCAACTTTAACGACTACGTCACCGGTGAGGCTTTCAAATTTTACCTCACACACATCTTTCAGAACGAAGAATCTTGGAAGAAAATCAAAGAAGAAATGATCGTTCGCTTTAAAGGATACCATGAAGACTCGCCTATTACCCACCAACTCAGGACATTTCAACTCTGTCGTCGCAGTAACAAGCATTCCCTTCGTAGCTACCATCATAGTCAAACGACGACGAGCACGACCTTTGAATTTCCAAGCAACAAGTTAAAGCATTCCTTCACTAAAAGACATCCAGGTCCTTTACCTCAAAGACCCAGCTTTCCACCAGGTTTCCCATGTGCAGAGAAATCGGCCTTTTCTCAGCCGTCACAGCATTATAGCACTCGAGGTGTTACTGACCTATCCGATGCACGTGGTTCCTCACCTCGCATCCGTGGCCCGCCACCTGGTTTTCCGTCACTTGGCTTTTCGATTGCTCATAATGTCCACTGCCCGCCTCACAAGCACGCTGAGGTTAGGATGGAGGAGCTGACGCATCGGGAAAATACCCAGTCACGCCAGGACGAGTCCAAGAGGTGTCTTTCGCCACAAGGTTTTAATTCAACACTTACGCAGTGTTACCAGCATTCGCAACCGGAACCTAACCGAGACATCTCTGCTGCGGTATCGTCGTCTAATGCTCACCCACTTGAAAGGAGAAGCAATGTTGAGTCACCCTCACGATTGATCAGCACCCACATACGCGAGAGTCGAAGCAATCCCGAAGGCTCAGGTGCATCGAACCTCGCACGCTGCCAACTGCCAGAAGCATTCGTAGTGAAAGGCGTCGTAGAACCCTGTGAAAAGCTTTCTAATAATTCTGACATACCACCATCAATGCCCGACACGCCAAGCATTAGCCCTTTGTGCACCAACGACCCATTGAATACTGCATTAACCCACGACGAAAAGGAAAGTCATGTTCTGAAAAGAATACCACATCCGCAACATCGGCCGCAACATCAACGAGACAAGTCCAAGCAAATCGGCCATGTTAAGCGACATGTTGTCCGACAAGGACAACTAAAGACATCGAAACAACACTCACGGATTAAAGGAAGACGTTTACAAGCGAGTCAACTGAAGCGACGACAAATTCAAGGTGTCAAGACAAACAAGACATCACATGCAAGACATTTTCGCAAGAGGGATAGTCAAGCAAGTGTTCTCCAGCAGAGATCACGATTCAGCCTACGACCAAAGCGACTGAGACAAAAGCGCACAAAACGACGACAAAGACGCCAAACCACGCCTTCTATTCCGGAGGGAAACGGTCATCGCCCCATCAACCTCGGTCAACAAACACGCAAACTGCACGCACTGCATGGGTACCAGTCACGGCAAAGAATGCAACGCACACGACACCCGATGTGCCGATGCTACAAGGTGCCCCACCGTTCGTTTCTCACACGAGATCAAGCTGTGTTATCAGTGTCCATGTGCAGAACATGCTTATGTCATCTAATGCGCAACAGCCAGCCTCGACCACCAGAGCTCTCCTAGATATAACCGGACTGCTGCCCACTCTGAATATTTTTTCTGCGAGTTTAGGGACATCTATTGGGACATGGAACTATCTGCATGTTTGGACATTTTTCCCCCTATGTGAGTCTCCTTCTTGACTAGTAACTCTCGCATTCTTTCGGGAGGAGAGGGAATAATGTGACGCATGAAGCCAGTCAGGTAGAAGCTGACGAGGAAGAAGGGCGCGGGAATGGAATAAAAGTATGGCGTATGAGCCACGGCACGTCTCTCATTCATAGCGTCACACACACACACACACACACACACACACACACACACACACACACACACACACACACACACATACACATATATATATATATATATATATATATATATATATATATATATATATATATATATATATATATATATATATATATATATATATATATATATATATGTATGTATATAGAAGTGAGGAAAACGCAGGGAGGTTAAAGGAAATGAAAATGCCTGGTTTGCTACCCTACACTTCGAGGAAGAGAAAAGGGGAGTGGAAGATGGAAAGAAGAGCGGAATTGCCCAGAACGACAACGACATGGCGGCGGAACAGCGGCGATGCGCTGAACGTTAGAGTAATGCGGTATGACTAACGCCCACCGTGAAGCTATAGAGCACTGTGAATCCGTTGCCGACTACGCCTCCAATGATGCAGACAGTTAGCTTCAACGAAGGCTAATAAAACAAAACGGAGAGAAAAGGAGGAGGACAAGGATACGAGATCAAATGCAGACAATATATATTTAGCGGAACAACAGTTCGTCCAGTTGGCTATAACGCTCAGGAAAGAGGGGAGTAGGAAAAGGGGCATTAAAATGACGGGAATAGAGACGATACGTGATGTCTGCCCGCGCAAACACGACGAAGACGCATTGCGCGTTCGGGAGTCTTCGCTATTTCGATGGCAATAGAGAACGTTCTTTAAAAGAAACAGGCGAAACGCGGGCGCCGAAAGGAGCTCGCCGTTGTTGTTTTCTTTCTTT
Source organism: Rhipicephalus sanguineus (assembly GCF_013339695.2). NCBI lineage: Eukaryota > Metazoa > Arthropoda > Arachnida > Ixodida > Ixodidae > Rhipicephalus > Rhipicephalus sanguineus. The sequence continues at coordinate 118,913,633 of NC_051178.1, forward strand.
TTAGTTTTTTTTTTCTCTCTCTCGATTTCCATTTGTGTCGGAGACGTTGCGAATGTTCTCTTCGTGGCTTTATTTTAAGTTCAGGCACGTGGCATCGGCTTTTTCCCGCGTCTCTCAGCATCTGGTGAGTGGATGTAGAACGTGGGTGTGCACGCGTGATACTGCTTGCACGGACAAGCAATGGCGACGAAACCATTTCTTGTTTCGTGTATAGGTCCGCGTCATCCGACCTGCACTCCTGAGTGACCCACAGGAAACTTCTTGGTCCTTCGCGCCGCGATTTCCCGCCACCCACGCTCCGATCTTTGGCTGCCATTGTTGTTTTTGTATTGCAACGCTACAGTTGTGACACATTCGATCGGCCTCTTTCAAGATCCCTGACGGTGGTTTGAAGGGGGAAAAAATGTTGCGTAAGAAAACTGTAGTGCGGCGTTACGAGGTTAGCGAAGAGAACTACCGTCTTCTTTCCTTTTTTTTTGCTTTATTTGCTTTATCAGGCTGGCCTGAAACGACCGCACCAGTACAGCGCGGTAAGGTGAATGCAGTGCCATATAAAAAAAAAAAGAAAGCCATAGTGTCCCACTTTCCAACAGCTAAACTACACATAGTAGATTTAGGGATACGGAGACGCTTGTCTTGTGCAGGTGTACCATATCAAAGAAGCTCTTCCGGTTTTATATCCAAGTTAACACAATGGGGGCATGGTCTAACATGGTATTATCGGCACCAAGGGAAAATGCAACTCGTTCCTCGACTTCTACGTGGTGTCTCTTACTTTTCCTAATGTATCACCAACTGGCCTACACCCACACTCTTCTAAGTTCAATCCTCGTCCACCCCCCTACCCCTCACTCCCCCTTAAATACAGCGTCCTTCAAAACTCGCTGGGGGCGTAGGCAGAACTATACGAAAAGCAGGGGGGTTCGGTTTCCATATAAGTATGTTCGTGCGTTATTTGTGCGCTTTGTATATACATACAAATTGAAAAAAAAAAACTTGGGCGGGGAAGGTGGCGGGGAGGGTTCGAACCCTTCAACCTGCTCCGGCTACGCCTATACAATCTGTGTTTTTTTTTTTTGCCTCAGGACGCTAAACCACAAGGTTTTGTTTATGAACACTCTACATTACCTGACGAATCGGTCAAAAATATTCCGTCCCTCCATCCGTGCCCAACAAAATGTGGGCCGATCCCGGAGGTCGTACAATATCAGGCGACACCTCGGCGGAGTTCAAGCAGGCTTCTCAAAGTGCAATACCGGGCACACCCACGGATTGACTTCCTCGTTCAATACAGACGTAAGATGCGCAGTTTAAACACATTGTGGGCACGTTTTACAGAGACAGACAGGCGCGACGCGATAACGAGGCACAATTACATGGCACCAGACACGAAAGAAGGGGAACGAATCGAAGGGATCTCGTTTCTTTGTTAGACACAACCTAATCAAGCCACCGGACATTGAGCCACGGAATACCTGCCATGGAAGCACCAAACACGTTCCACGAGAAACAACTACACCAGAGAGAAAGAGAAGATTGAACGCAAGTGAAAAACCTTAGTATTCGTGTATCTACACACGGTGGGCGACGGTGGAGACGCCACCCATCGCTCCGCTTCACTGCCCACCGATATGGGAAACAGAGCGCCCGCTGCTCCGATTGACCCATTCGAAATGAGCGCCTGAAGAGCCAATAAATAGCAACTGCGCGCGCAACGCCAGCGAGCCGCGCCTCCCGCCACGACGTTATGTAAACAAACAGTCTTAAAAGGTGGCCTCTTGGTGTCAAAAGTTGCGTACTCCAGTGCCTGTGCTAGAACACAAGCGCCCTCACTGTCGTTTCCTACGTGCTTCATATATGCCAGAAATTCGCGACCGGGAATGAAATGTGGATGTTTGTCGAAAATGTGAACTATGGAAACTTGAAATTCGTAAATTTAGTATGTCCACCCCTATCAATATGTCGACCCCTGACAAACCATTGAAATCAAACGGTACAAGGTGAACGCTACGCATAACTTGGATGATTCCCGTTCAGGGAGATTCCGTTAAATTTATTTACCACCTCCATTCTTTCTGCTGCACCCATAGGCGTGCGCACGGGGGAGGGGGGGGGGGGGTTGCACCCCATGGCTGCACCTTTATCCTAACTGCACAGGCCATGCCTGTTGTAGCGTAGCTTCAAACCGTTCTACCACTCCGAGCGCGTCACGTTATGCACGAAGCATTAAAACGAAAAACTCGGGAAAAACCTTAACCGCCTCGTTAGTCTCGAGAAACCATCCGCTACCGTGAAAGTAAAGGTGGCCTCCCACCATACAGCTGTGTCATCTCGCATCACGTTCCAGTGAGAAAGTGTTTTTAGACGCCGCCACGACCGGCGCAAAAAAAAAAAAAAAACGAATCAACTGCTCCTCCATATATAGTCTATGGACCGCCGCCACTTATTGATAAGCTCCCTTCACTATGCGTATATGATATCTGGCAACTACGACATGACTCTCGGTGAGCTCGCACAGACAGGCAGTAATCGTTCGCGAGCAGCCATGCGTCAACAATATAAAAGTCGTATACGATCGTATACGAACTGGCTAACCTCCCTGTCTTTCCGCTTGTTTCTTCCTTCCTTATCCTCGTATACGATCACGTCAGCCGTCTCTGCACGTCCCCTATTTTTACTATTATTATTTGGGGAAACTTGCCCCTTATTTGTCCCCGCAATCTCGCCGCGTCGAAAGCAAACGGCAAACGCTGTTTTTTTTTAGGCAGAAATCAAGGCGATATGAGACGCGCCCTTGCAGGGTATATCGCGGTGCAATGCCACAGCATTATAACGTGTATGAGCAAAATGTGCTAGAAAACGTCTTGTATGACGGATGCTGTATCTGGGAGACGGGTTCTTTCTACTCCAATTCAGTTTTTCTTCTATAGTGATATGCCGTTTTCTCTCTCTCTCTCTCTCTTTGGCGCGCAACCGAAGAGCACAATACTGGAAGTCTGCGAAATCTGCGTGAGTTCAAGATTTATTTATTCTTTCGCGAAATTCTATAAGGCAGAGCCGCGAGAGGAGATGGTATACATACCCTTCGGCCAAATCTCAAGATCTGCGATGGTCGCGAGTGAAATGGAAAGGTTCTTTTTTGTAGGCGACAACAACGCATGAAGTAAAGTAAAAAAAAAAGAAAATAGAAATTAATGTAGATGGCTCGGACGCGCGAGATGCCCGCTTCAGATCTTGCCTGTGCGGTTGAAGAACATCCGCCTATTTGCGCCTTCCGGTCTGGCTGACACATCACGTCTTATACTTTTTTCTTGTCTTGTTTTTTTTTTGTTTTCGTTAATTTTATTTTCCCGCTGTGCATCCTCGTACGGCGTCAAGTTTTTTTCTTCCTATATGTAAACGCGGAGCGAAAGCGAACCAAGTACGTTAACGATGTTCCGCGTTACAGGCATAAAAGCAAAAACATAACGAAGAAAGCGCCGAGAACTATTGCTTTTCCCACGCGCTGCGGCGCCCTGAAAAGAGTTCGCAGACGCCCCGCAGACGGGGTAATGTCATTTCTTTTTTCTCCGCTACGTCTGGAACCAAAGTTTAGTAGCATTAAGGAGCGTTTGTATGGGTTTCCCACCAGACTAGGGATAACCAGTTTTGATGAAAATAAGCAGAGGCAGGCAACGATGGACAACCGTCTGCTGAACGCTTCGTATAGTGTACGCCTGCCATGGCGCGTCACGTAAACGAGCGGAAGTACTCAAATCACAAAAGCTTAGAGAACACTGTAAGGAGAAGTGCTTTTTTTTTCAGTCTGGATACTGGTAGATTAGTACTTAAGGAACTACATTTCACTTTTGTTTGTAAGGAAAAAGTTTGTTATAAACGGAGTATAGGGCAAAGGGAGAGAGAGGGAGAGAGACAGTAAGTAGAGAGAATTTTCGCGGTGATTCTTATTGACGAGGCATGATAATCTGGCCGTCTAGTCTGGGGCTTCCGTTGGTCGATGTGGTGCTCTCCCTGCGAGTCGTTTTTGGCAAGTTGGACCCGGGTCGGCTCCTTCGTTGGGCCGTAGATCTGGTGCGATCTGGTGCGTGTATACCGCGTTGCACGGAGTAAATCGCCCGTGTGATCTGCAGTGCGAAGGTCGCGACGTTGGATAAATGTTCCGAGTGGAACACTTTTACGAGGTTACGGGGACAGGACGTGTGTTTGTATGGAGCTGTCGCAGTAACACCACCTACGAGCGTTCTGGTGAGTGAGGAATGGTGTGAGGAAAACCTGTACTTCTGGCCAGGCGATTCTGGAGCAGAATTTCCCTATAAGTTGAGCACAAAGAGTAGGAGAGAGCGTAGAGTTTCATACTATGGCACACTAGAGGAAAATCTGGCGCTAGTGTACATGGGAGATGCACCTGCAACGCATGGCGCTTCAGCCATCGTGAGAATGATGGGTAGTGCCTGGATTTCTTAAACTTCGTTCTTTCGGCTCTGTGTGGCTCCGTTTGTCCTGCAGGCCGCTTTTTCGCAAGACTAAATTCAGCAAAAGTTCAGCGGTCCCACTTCACCGCCTTGACCCTTTCAGGCTGACCAATTCAAATCATTCCACGAAGTTCACAACGAGCCACTCTCTTATTAGAAACAAAAGCTAAAGCACAACGATAAAGAAAGCCACAAGTGCCTTCGAAGCCGCAAGCACGAAGACCAGGCTATCATTTCCATAGTGGCTTAACGATCGCAGCGCCGCAGTTCTCTCTAGTAAGTTTGTAAGGAGCTCTATGGGAGAGATAGAGAGAACTTTATTACAAGCTAACTCAGGGTGGGCCCTCTAGTCCGGGGCTACCGTTGGCTTTGCCGTAGCTCTGGTCATAGGTGTGCGCAGGGTCCCCCATCAGGGGGCGGGGGGTGGCGAAGTTTCTTCGCAGCGCCCCCGCCCCTTACTAAGTCAATGTAGGAGGTAGATTTTGCGCATCCCCCCTCTTAAGTGACTAGGGGGGGTCAATGTATGGGGCAGATTTTGCGCCCCCCCCCCCCCCTCTTAGGTGGTTAGGGAGGACGAACATTAAGATGGGAAGCACAAGCAGCGCGAGCACGATAAAGCCTCCTTTTCATGTCTCACAGCACTTCCCTTGATAAATAATGTTGATTGAATGAATGACATTGTCAGCACTGGCAGCAACATATCTCCCACGCGACGAGGTTTAGCGATAGCACGAAGTGAGCGCGACCGAGTGCAATCGACCTCGTGCAAGGGGCTAGCGGATGGCGTGTACACGAAATAGGCAGGGCTCCTGGCAAATAACTCGGAAGATATCGCATTCTTTCTTTTTTCTTGTTTCAAACGCGTTGAAGCTATAAATCAAGGAAATCACGCAGTAGATCATGACCTATCCTTCATCAACTACAAAGGGAGCATAAAACTAATATCGGGAGCAAGGGTACTGTCAGAAAACAACAAATTTAGAGACAGTGCTTGCGGGAGCGCTATAAGCAACTCGGTAACCAAGAAGGCAGACGAGTTGTGTTGAAAAAAATAAAGCAAACACAAGGATGTTTTACAGGATTAACTGCCGAGTGGCGGGTAGTAGACGACATCACCCAAGCGACCCTAGACACGATGAGGGGTCTTCTTTTCCCCCGTAGTTGAATCCGACAGAGGGGGGTAGAGCTCATACATCCCTATTTACACTCCCGTTGCGAGCGTAAAATTGAATCAAAGGCGGCGGTCGAGACACCGCTTCTTCACTATGCCGTTGATCTCTGCTCCCCACTGGCGAGCCATCTTTTTCCTTTTCTTGTTTCACCCTTCTGTGTCCAGCCGGCCGGCATTTCTCTTCCCCACGACGCCATGCAATGGTTGCGCCGCGGCAGACTGCGCTAATAAGCGGAAGGACCTTGAAGGAAGAGCCCACCGCGAGTCGACGAAGAGTCGCGAAAATTCTCTTTCGCCGACGCCGCCATTTGTCCCGCTGCCTCCGAGCATTCGAGTCTGGCAGGCTCGCGATGATTCTCTTCTGCCACGACTGCAGCCCGACGTCCAGCAGAGCAGTCGAGACAAGCAGGCCAGATCGAAGGACGCGCGAGCGCCTAGTCGTAAAAGTATACGCCGTCCTAACCGTCGCGCAGTCGCAGGGAGAGCGACTCGGAGAGAATCACATCGGCCGCGGCGCGATGGCCCTCCCCTTCTCCTTCTCCTCCAACCATTCTCCGGACTGCAAAGAAATATGTGCGCGATGTCTTCACTGCTGGCCGTGTCGACGAGGGAGAGAGAGAGGGGGTGGTGACTCAAAGTGTAGAGGAGGAAAGATCGTGGCACGAAAACACGAACTACGAGGGAGAAAATGATTACAGGAAGAAAGAATGCTTGTCGGCGCACGCTTCTATATTCCTTGTCTAGTCTCCAGACGAGACGCTGCAGGCATTAAGCAAATGCATCGCGCCCATGAGAGATCTTCGGGCGAGGCCCGGGGACAGTGCGACCGTTTTATAGGGGAGGAGGGTCGTCATATCATTGGGAAAGATTTTTATTTTACGGTGTCACCCTCTTTAAGCGGGGTCTTCTTCCGCGCGACGAACGGAAGGCGAAACGAGAGGAAGAAGAGGTTCATCTGTTCAGTTGTTTCTGGTCCCGTTCTCGGCTTCTGTTGCGTGTTCTTCGTTCTCACAACGTGCGCACAACTGTTTGACCAAGTTGCCCTTACCCGCCAAAGTCCTTCAGACACGGAGGAGTACACGTCCCGCGTTGACAGCTTATGACTGCGCCACGCCTCCCAAGTTCAGCGCCGCATCTTGCGATGGCGTCACAGCCCCGCTGTGTAGCGCTCTATGTGCTCGAGTTTCGTGGAAATCAAGACGCAATACGTGCCTCGATTTGGATGTATGTAGGCTTTTTTTTTTCGTTCTTTCGCGACCAATGCTTATTCGTATATATTTCAATTACTTTGTATTTATGACTGCGACGCTGCGCAACACGGCTTCACTTAGCAATTGCGGCAGAAACATGTTTCGTATATACACAGCTCGTTTATACGAACCTGCAACAGATAAATACGCACTCTTGTCGCAATGTTGTACGATGAAATGGAGGTGTTTTCGGGTTTTTGAGAACGATCGTAACTCCTATATTCCACGATTGCAGCGAGCTTTTATGTGGCCCAATGAACAAAGGCCGCATATACATACTATATTGGCCGCGCCTCAAAAAGAAAAAAAAAACAATAACAAAAAGGTTGTAGTTCATTGCTTTACGCCATTCGTCGCAGTATTATGGTGTTTCTTCAGCATTGCGGTTACGAATGGAGGAAAATAATTTGCGTTAACTCTGCACTTAGACGAGTAAATATAATGCAGATATAGGACCTGTTTCATCAAACAAGGACACGGCGTTGTTTCAAAATACCACGCCTATGGCGACCAGGGCGTATGAAGTAATCTATCTCAGTTCTAGAAAAAAGTAAGCTAACAAGGCGACTTGTTGGGAAAGTTGGCACTTAAATGCCGCGGTTTAGTAGCCGATGCATATAAATGCGGGTACGCACAAAAATATGCAAGATGGAGCTATGATTCGTTGCTACGTTTTCGCTTGTGTCCGTATTCTTCGTATCAGCTATAACACACAATACGCATACGTATCAAACGTCACAGCCGTTTCATCTTCAAGAAGGCGATTTGACACCAGCTGGATTTAAAAATTTATTTCCTTTCCTGCAACACCAAAAACACTCTCTTAGAGAGGAAACGCGGGGCGACACAGGAAATGTACAAAAAGAACAAGCAGGTAGCGATGCCTCCTTCAAGCTCTTGCACTAAGTGGCCATGACGTCATATACTTTGACGGTGTCTGCTAGTGCGTAGATAACGTTGTATTGGTAAAAATTAGTTGAATTGTATTCTATAAAAACCAGAGTGTAAATAGAAACCAGAGAGCGATTTTCAGGAAATTTTATTGGACCAATGGGACCAGAATGCGAGTACTGACTTCGCATGAAATTCACGACTTCAAACGGTCATTCAGGTGGTGGAATTTTGGCGCCACATTTAAAAAAGCAGGCAACTTTGACCCGTCGATATCTGTTTTATTAATGAACATATTACCAACAACAGAGTTCTGAAAACTTTGTCTGGCCAAACTGCATGATTTTGTGCTTCACTTTCGTGCCCCTTTAAGCTATGATATATAGGCGCTGTATAACAGCGAGTGCACCAAACAAAGAAAAATTAATGCTGAATTATTCTGATGCTGTTTAAATGAAAATATTCTGACGCTGTTTAAAGTCGAATGAACATTTTTATACGAGTAACTTCACATTGATAAATTTTATTAATACTGCTTTCACATCTGTCTTCCTTCCTTCGTCGAGTGTAGGATAGTAGACCGCCGTGCGCACTCGCTTGGCCAACCTCCCTTCATGTCTTCCTCTTCTCCTTCTTTCTCTCTTTCTCTCTCTGTCTGTCTGAAATGGAGCAAGCTTTCTTTAAGGTTAAGGCATTAATGTTGGACGGACTCCATTCAGAAAAAAGTTCGCCTGACGATCGACTGAGGCTATAGGTTTTTACACGCCTTTCTTGGCACACCCGGTCATATTTCTTCACCTAGCTGTACTGCAATGCTGTGTGTTGAAATACACCGTATATTCGTATGCGACATTCTCCAACCCACAATGGCGCCTTAATGTCGCTTCCTCCGACAGACACTGCGCGCGACATAACCAACCGAATGGGGTCTGCTCTACGCTGTCTGCGTGAATACAAACTAGAATTGTGAAACTCTTCTTTTTATGTAAAACTGATTTCGGCAACAATGCACGCATACTCTGCAGCTGAAATATGAATACTCGTTACAGATGACGAATGTAAGCGTATCCATTACGCCACGTTAGTCGGTAATATATCTCTTATGCGTCTTGCATCATGTGCAGAAAAAAAAAAAACATCACCAGTGCGGGAAAGTTTCGGTCGTTCCAAGAGCGGCCCTAAGATGTGTCCTTTTGTGGTTTTTTATCTGTGTTTGATGATCTGTCACTGCCTTTCGACAGGGTTATACTGTAACCATGTTAGCCAATTTTTTCACATCTTTTTGTGCAACGTAATCGTTATTGGTCGCCATCAAGAAACATTTCTTAACAGTGGCATGGCCAGAGTGGTTCGAGGGGTTCGAACCCCCCCCCCTCCCCCCTCAATCGAAAATTTTCAATTTTGCATGTGTATAGATACACACACACATCCAAACACACGCATGAACATACATTAAAAATTTATGGCATCTTCGCACTAGTGCTGCCAAGCCTGAAGGAAGAGCGTAGCTGGGGGTGGCCTTCTTCGTTTCTGTTTATTTTAATTGCGAAAGCATCTTATGCTCGGGGCAGTGTCCGTTCTGCGGCGTCCGCACGCATACTGCGCATGCGCCAACTCTCCCCCCTTCTCCTCGCGCTCACTCGAGGAGGTGGGGTGGAGGAGGTGGCGTGAGCGCTGCCTCCGCTTCGTTTCTCCTCTCCCGTTTCTCTCTCTCCTCCACAGCTGTGCGCTCGTATATAATGCGGCGCGCGCTCGCTCCCGTTGCACTCTCCTTCGCAACGGCGCTATGGAAGCTCGCGAAGCTGAACGTAAACGGCAACGCCGGCAAACGTTGCACTCTCCTTCGCAACGGCGCTATGGACTCTCGCGAAGCTGAATGTAAACGGCAACGCCGGCCAGCGAATCTCGAAGCTGCGAGGCTGCGAAAGAGCGCGTTCGCTGTGATTCCGTCATTCTCTCTCTGTGCAAAGGTGTGCGAAACGCCATGAACAACGTCAACGTCGGCGCTAGTTGCAGCGGCAGCGCCACCGCCGCGGAGCAGAGGAAGGCTCGGGAAGCCGAACGTAAACGTCAGCGTCGGCAAGCGGTAATTCAAACGCTTCGACAACCACCGTCTCATAAGTCACATAAGAGAAACGTAAACTCGATGCGCACCCCCCGCGATGCTTTCGCATCCCGCCATGGTAGTCTGTAGGGGGAGATAATGTGTAATTTTACAGCGAAAGCTGTTATGAGATCATTTCAACGGCCGTTTTTGGCGCCGTAGTTGTCCGCCGCCGCCGGTGTCCGTAACCAGTATCGCTCGAAATAAGAAAAAAATACGAAATAAGAAAAAATTTCCAGGATGGAACGAGGTTCGAACCTGGGCCCCCTGCGTGGGAGCCCAGTGTTGCACCTCAGCGCCATGCCGGTGCTTTTTTTTTTCTTTCTTTCATGGTATTTGTTCAACATAGGATAGCACTTGAAAGCAATTGAATACAGACAAAGAACTAATATGTTGATTATGCTCTTATCGCAATACAATGACGAACAGAAGGCACTACAGAATTCGCGATCACCTCTATAGCGGATACATCACGTAACTGATTTTCCAATTGTATGCTCTTCAAAAAGACTTTGTGTTAAATTCCCATTCCGTGCGATATCTCTTGCCAGCGAATTATAATGACATACCATTCGACATGTTTCTTCTCAGTGGAATGCATAGCCTGTGGAAGACGCGCATGTTGCAGAGAAACGCAGAGCCGATAGTTTCCTCAACAGCCCACTTCATTAGGTTGGTCACTCAGCTAAGAGATGTCTACGAGCAAATGGAATATCAACCAGAATGGTATACGGCATTGGTGAGGTGCTTATCCTTAGAGCCATGCCGGTGCTTGGAACTGCCTTGCAAGAAGACGCTATACAGGCTTCATGTCCAGAAGGAACCACATTAACATATGTAATTTAGTGTGGTAGAAGAGTGAAATAACAACCACGCACCACACAACGCGAATTCTGTAACCAGGCGTCACACAATGCGAATTGCGCAACGAGTGGGCTGTTGGATGCTCCCAACCCATTACAAAGGGCTCATGCAATAATTCCTCATCGTCATCAGGCACAACACCAACAAAGTGCGCATAATGCCTTACATGTTTTTAGCGGGTACCACGGCTCTCCGTTGAATGACGAAAAATGGCATAGTGGCTGTTTCCCTACTTCACAGGAATTATGATGAGTTATAGCGTAGTGGGTTACTCGCAAGTACACTTACATTGGTTGTCAAGGAAGCCCATAAGCCCATCATCCATTTCCTCAGGGTCTCAACAAAGTTCTTCCCTCCTCTCTCTGTCTCTCTTTCTCACGTCAACGCATGTTATATTGCATGGTGGGCGAGTGAAATAGCGACCGGGCGTCACATAATGCAAATTACGTAACTGGTGAGCCGTTTAAAGCTTCCAACCCATTACAAGGGCTGAGCCACAGTTCTTCATCGCCATCAGTCGTCACGTAAACAAAGTGCACATAATGCCTTACAGATGTGTAGCTGGAACCTCGCTTCTGCGCACAATGATGAATAATGGCGTTGTAGGGGCTTCCCAACTTCACAAATATTGTGATTTATAGCGTAGTGGGTACCTTGCTAGTGTACTTGTATTAGTAGCCCCAATAGAGTTTACAACGGGCTCTAGAAATGCCGCTCTTCCAGCTTTCGCTGTGACTGTGCTGTGCTTTCCGCGCAGGCCTGGCGTTTTTTCTTCCTTACATCTCTTTCAATTCTTTCTTTCTATTTGTTTCTCTCTCTCTCTTTGTTTCTTTCTATTTCTCTCTCTTTCTATATTTCTCTTCCTCCCCTTTCTCTCTCTCTCTGTTTCGTTCTCTCTCTCTTCCTTTGTTTCTGTTATTCTCTTTCTCAGTCTTTTTTGTCTGTTTCTTTCTAAGTGTTTCTCTGTCATTCTGCCTTTTCATGTCTTTATTCCCTTCATTTCTCTGTATTTTTCTTTTTCTCTTTCCCCTTTTCTCTCTCTCTCTCTCTTTCACGCGTTTCACGTGCTCCACTTCGCCGATCAGAGTTTTCGTTTAACGCTAGGACCTGCTGTACTCGGTAGTCGGGCATGTCCAATTCCTGGGGCGCATACCCACCTATAGAGTTTTTTTTTTTTGCAACGCCGCGCAAACTACTGCGAGCTACAACCAACGTTTTAAAGACGATAGTCTTTCTTGGGGAACTTAAACGCAGAAATTTTGGTCTGTCTTTCTGTCTTTCTGTTTGTCGGCACGTCCCTCGATTCAGCCACTCGGCCAAAGTTGAACCACTTGCCCAAGGGCCAGCCGTCTTGAACTGGTGCGGCTGTTCATACTTGTGAACGTTGTCGATCAAAAAATAAATATCATGCATATCTGAGGTGCAACATCACTAGGTAAGTATTAGGTGGCGTGTTCCTTTAATAGAAAATGCATACATACGTAATTTTAAGGACCCTAGTTTCTTAAGCTGCGCCGAAAATGCATAAGAATGGAAGCTTGAGCGAGTTGGTATGCGTTCATCTTTGTTGAAACAGCGCTCACTAGACGACGACGAAGTAAAAAAAGGCGCAGGACAGGCAGCGCCTGTCCTGTGCCTTCTTTTACTTCGTCGTCGTCTAGTGAGCGCTGTTTCAACAAAGCTGAAAATGCGACTGCGCTGAAATTTGCCTTCCTCCGTGCCCTTCGCACGAGCTCATTGTTGTGTTTCGGTTTCGGTTCTGTATTGCACTGTACGAATGCCATGGGTTGGTGTTGAAAAACTTTAGTTTTGAGAAGGCCAAGAAGGTGAAAAAAAATATTTAAAAAATGAAAAAGCAGCGTTGTGGGCGGCCATCAGGCTGCCGGTTGTGGGCGCCGCTCTGGCGTTCCTGTTTTACCCAGGCGACGTGTAAATAAGAGTGTGTGGAGAGTACTCGTTGAGTGCGGACGTTTCTCTGCTTCAGCGCTTCGCGCCAAACCGCGTTTTCGGGCTGGCTGGCGTCCCCGCCGGTCGCGTTGGTCACCGCCGGTCTTCGCCTGCTGCTGCGCCGGGACTACCAGCACGCAACACAGCACTCATGTTTCCCGACGTATTGCCAGATGGCGTCCATATCTCACACAGCGCCTCTTCTATCGTCTTTACACGACATTTGCAGCGAAGCACGCAGATACGCGGCCAATTTTTATATTACTAATCAATTTAGATTAATAATCCAAAAACATTGGCTACAGCAGCCTCGCTGTTAAATTTCGTTGAAGCCCCCCCCCCCTCTCCACCCTCCGTAAAAAGTTTCTGGCTACGCATTTGTTTCTTAACGTATGCCTACACATGGGCTGCACATGTACAGAGACGGAACGACAAGGAAACGAACATTGCGTGAGCCTTGGAATGCGTTATGTCGAGATCGTACACGGACAATCGCGTTGCGCGTTGTTTCTCGGGCGAGCTGTCTCCCTTGAACTGCGCGTATTGCTACTCTGATTTAGGGACGGCTATAGTGGACAGAATAAGACGAGTAAAAATACACAGCCTGACCTTGTAACTGGAGGCTCTGTTAAAGGTCTCGCTTGTATCTCATTTCTCGTAAAACTCGTTCATCAAGACCTTTTTTACGCTCGCTTGTCTTTACGAGGCGCCATAACCATATATTCATTCGTGCAGCGAATTGTATTACTGTGTGTTGACATCTCGCGGCAGTGTAAAGCCTCGAAGTATGGTGCCTGTTTACGCAGATATCAGCGGTGGTAAAATAATCGATCGGTTGTTTGCTTAACATGCACAGGAACGAAACTAGGACTTCAAGTAAAAGGAAACGTCAAGGACAGGGCGCCAGAGAAAATGAGTAAAAAAGAAGAGAAGGAATAGAAAAGAAAAAGTCCGAACAACGGGACCTAATACCGCAAAACGGCACAGGACATATAAAAGCACAATGGTGGTAAAAGCTGTTGACGTACAACGATGAAGATGTACTAACAAAGGAGGAAATGAAGGACTCGAACAATGTGTGAAACTGCGTTACAATAGCGCTAAGCATAAAAAAAACAATAAAATCACTCGCAGTTCCCTAAACTGTCACGATCAAGAAAGTAAGTATTATAAACAATATAAACAATCTGCATAATAATAACAATAATAAGGATCTCTAAATCGTTTCTTCAACGTTATTTTTTTATATTTTTTAAATTACATATGAAAAAAAAAATATGGGAAGGTAGGCTACGTTAGAGCCGACTGTACCATCATCATGATAGTAGTATTGAAGAAATACACAAAGACAAGACAAATTAGGAAGAATAAAAGAATAAGAAAATAAAAAATAATCAGAAGCACTGTGTACATATACAATATGTGGCGTATAAAGCATGAGCAAATTCTAAGGGCATAGTCCAGTGCGTATAGCGGATACAGTCCGTACATATAATTTTTTTGTGCACTTACATATATCATGAGTATGAGATATGCTCATTAATAATTAACACTATTAAAGGGAGCAATAATAACGACTATAAACAGTTCATAAAACGCGTGTCCATTAAAAATCACGAAGAGCGCTCACTGCGCGTCTTTGATTATCAGGATGTGGCCACGGTCCAAGCACTTTGTTGATTGTAAGTGTTCGTCTGTCGAGGCTGTTCAATCGATTAGTTGAGCGCGTTGTTCGACGTATTTCAACGTGTTCAATAATAATAATGATAATGATAACATTATTATTATTATTATTATTATTATTATTATTATTATTATTATTATTATTATTATTATTATTATTATTATTATTATTATTATTATTATTATTATTATTATTATTATTATTATTATAGTCCCGCACCATGGCTCCCAGTCGGGATGCATGCTTGCTATGCTCCTGCCCGTTTTTCGGTAAGCAACAGTTTTTCCGCTGTGAAAATTGCTCTAAACGTGTTCATGCGAAGTGTGTAACCTGGCCTGATGAAGAGCTGCAACTTCTGAAGTCTGGATCGCGCTCGTTTTGCTGCAATTTATGTGATCTGAGCCGTGCTGCCGGTAAGCCTAGCGAAGACAACTCGGCGGCGTGCAGCGATGAGCATTGCAGCTCTCAAACCGGTTCCCTCTGCACGTGCACCCCTCCAGGTGACGATCTCGCCGGGCTGCGCCGCCTTCTCCTCGACGCGTTGGAGGGAATCTCGTTCCTCAGCGACGAGGTATCCCAACTACGCGAAGAAAACGAGCGCCTCCGTAAGGATCATTCCCGCGGTGTTGAACAACAAGCCCGCGTGGTCGCCTCCCTTCGTGCAGAGGTCCGCTTCCTGCGTGAGGAGCTGACGCGCCGCTCGGCCGGAGTGGCAGTGTGATTCCCCCCTGCACATGTGATCGTTGACCGATCAGTGACTTCCGAGCAACCTGCCTGCTCTGAACCACCTCCCTCCAAAACTCTTTCATCTTCGAATTCGCCGCCAGCTGACGTAGACACGTCCGAGCGTGGCAGTGTGATGCCTGCGACAGCCTCTTATGCAGCGGTGACTGAGGGGGAAAGAAAGAAGAAACCCGCCTCATTTGGAGCTATGACAACATCGAATATATCTGTAGCTCAACGGCCACAACGGCCACAACGGCCAAAGGCCATTTTTGTTACGAAGCTGAGCCCGGACACCACTGCTGCTGACATCAAAAAACATATTGCTTCATTCGATCTGTCTCCCATCTCCTGCCGGCGACTTGAAACCAAATTTCAGTCCTATTCTTCGTTCTACATCGAAGTCGACAAGGAAACACTACAACGCCTGAATGACCCTTCGATGTGGCCTCTCGGATGCCTCTTCAAGCCATTTCGTGGGGAGCTGCGCGATGACATGCTTCATCCCTCTGAGCAAGTGACTGGAATCGAAAGTGCCGTGTAACGTAGACATATTCTACTAAAATGTTCGTGGTCTACGTACCAAGACACGCGAGTTTTTCTCTAATGTTCTTTCGTCTTCTTTTCCTATTATTGCTATTTCTGAAACCTGGCTAGGCACTGAAATTCCTTCATCTGACTTTTTTCCCCCGACCTACAACACCTTCCGCAGTGACCGAGATTTCAGTGAAACCAAACAGAAAGGCGGTGGCGTGCTGATTGCCATTGACAATTCACTGAAATCCGTTAGACGGAAAGACCTAGAGACTATCGAAGAATCCATTTGGCTAGAAACCAACCTTGAGCGCAGTGAAATATTGTTGATTGGATGTTTCTATTTACCGCCCAGCATGTCCCCTGCCTCGTTTCATGATGTCAAGTCTTCCATTGAACTTGTGGTATCTTCTCATAGTGGGCACAGAATTATTGTTCTTGGGGATTTCAATGCACCTGGAATTGACTGGAGCACGCTTACCTTTTCTCATTACAATCATTTCATAGAGAAAAAGTGCAGCTTGCTCTTGGACTTTCTGGCGTTTAATTCCCTACTGCAACATAACTCAGTCGTCAATTCCAGTGGCAACGTCTTAGACCTGTGTGTGTCAAACGATCAACCCCTTGAAGTTTCCCGCTCCGACATCTCTCTTGTGCGTCCTGACAAATTCCACCCACCATTTAACGTAAGATTATCCGCATCAGCCGAAACAACGAGCTTCAGCAGTTACGCAAACAAATCTCCGAGATTTGCCTTCAAGCGAGGTGATTACACGGGCCTCTATCATCACTTGTCCACCGTTGAGTGGTCACAGGTTACTGACAAACCAAATGTTGATGACCAGGTTGATCGGTTTACGGAGCTTGTACTGAGCAGCATGCGTAATTTTATTCCCCGATATACACCTAAACAACGTAAATATCCCCACTGGTTCTCATCTGAACTTATCAGTGCACTGAAGCATAAAGATCACGCACACAGGAAATCTAAATGTTCTCCATCCAGCGAGTGGAAGGAAGAGTTCAGCTTCTTTCGAACTCTCTCTAAGCGCCTATATAAACGGGATCATAGTTCGTATATTGAATTCTTAGAAAAAAGCGCCTCTGACAGGCCGGCTGAGTTTTGGAAGTATGCACGTAAACGGTCTAGCAAATGCGGAGAGTCCTTCATACTACTGGACTCAAATGGGGTAGAAGTGCATGCCGTCGCTGACTGTTTTGCCACGCATTTCTCATCCGTTTATAAGGCCTCAGACTCTAGCACTGATATCAGACAACAGCCCAAGGTGGTTAGCTCATCCAGTGCTTTGTCGCTGGATGAAAATCTTATCAGCGAATGCATTAAGCGCTTAAAACCATCCTTATCATGTGGCCCAGATGGCATCCCCTCCGCCATACTAAAAGCTTATG
Organism: Rhipicephalus sanguineus; assembly: GCF_013339695.2. Classification (NCBI taxonomy): domain Eukaryota; kingdom Metazoa; phylum Arthropoda; class Arachnida; order Ixodida; family Ixodidae; genus Rhipicephalus; species Rhipicephalus sanguineus. Next base: position 118,930,683 of record NC_051178.1, read on the forward strand.
GTAGTATATTTGTCCCAGTACTGACTACGATATTTAATAACTGCCTGGACACTTCCACATTTCCTAGCATGTGGAAAACTGCTCGTGTTTTCCCAGTATTTAAGTCGGGCTCTAAAACAGATGTTTCTAATTATCGCCCGATTTCTCTACTATGTGCCACATCAAAGATCTTCGAACTGGCTCTTCACAAAATATTGTCTTTTAGTGTGAAAAACTCATTGATTCCAAATCAACATGGTTTTCTTGCTGGCCGCTCAACTACCACAAATCTTGCTAGTTTCATGACGCAGATCTCCACACCTATTTCTCAGAGAGGACAGGTTGCCGTAATCTACTGTGACCTGAGCAAGGCTTTTGACGTAGTCAGCCACACACTGATTATGGTTAAACTTGCACACTTTGACGTTGACTTGTCGATTGTGAATCTCTTGCACAGCTATCTGCTCAATAGATCTTGTTATGTTGCCGTAAATGGCCAAACCTCTTCTTTGTATAAAGTGCCTAGTGGGGTCCCTCAAGGGTCGGTATTAGGCCCACTCCTATTTTTAATTTACGTTAATGTTGTTTCTTTTGCCATTCGTAATTCTTCTTTCCTCTTGTATGCCGATGACATTGTACAGCACATAACGCGTATGTGAACGCTTTATGACAACCACGACCACGGTGCTCGTATGTGGGCGAAACGCAAGAACGTCCCTGCGCTTAAATTTAATTGCACGTTTAAGAACACCCGGCGGTCAGGATTAATCCTGGGTCGCCCACTGCTCTGTGATTCATAATCACAGCGTGGTTCCGCACGTAAAACCACATAGTTACGTCACACGATGCACTTCGGGGTCCTAATCTTTGTCACTGGTTATGTTTGCGGAAGCTCACGCCAAAGTATCTCTTTTTTTTTCTTTCTTTAGTGTGCTGACTGAGCGTATGGGGACTTCAATTCCGTACAGCGGGTACTGGATGTTCTATGCCCAGTACATGCAAGCCTTCAGTAAGCACCGTGACACGACTGTTTACAGTGGAACGTGATATGCCCGAGAACATGACTCCAGTACTGTGGAACTCAGCATTGTTGTTCAAGCTCACGCGAATTTCTTGTGTGTTCCTTCCTTTCGCTCTACTTTTCTTTTCTACCCGTAATCCCCTTCCCCCAGCCTAGGTTGGCAAGCCGGACGCGCTTCTGGTTGACGTTCCTGCCTTCCCTTCCTCTTCTTCCTCCTCCTCCTCGTCCTCCTCCTCCTCCTTTAGTGTGCTGTTTATTTTAGTGAGTCGAGATCGGAGCAACAAGCCTACAGGTTGGGTGAGTGAGAACATAATTATTAAGGCAAAAGCCTTAGATGACTCATCAAACGCAAAGAGTGACCGTCGGCCTCAGCACGAGTGATGCAAGAAATCGTCATCACGTGATGACGTCATCATGACGTCACAGGTAACCAAAATTTGTGACGTAATCATGAGGTCATCATATGGCGTCATCGCTTGCTCAAAGGTGGGCCGATCTCGGAGGCACTGCAAAATCATGTGATGCCGGTTTTGGAGTGCCGAAGGCCATACAGTTTTCTACTTTGTATAAGTACACTAGAGAAAACTCTGGCGCTAGTGTCTATGGGAGCTGCAACGCATGGCGCTTCAGCCAGCATGGAAATGATGGGCAGTACACGGATTTGTCTAAACTTTGTTCTTTCGGCTCCGTTTGGCTCCGTGTGGCCTGCAACCGCTTTGTCGCAAGACAAAGTTCAGCAAACGGCCAGCAGTTCCACTTCACCATCTTGACCTTTTTAGGCTCACTAATTCAAACTTGGTCACGAAGTTCCCAACGATCCATTCTTTTATCCGAAACAAACTCCAAAACACAACAATAAACAAACCCACTAGTGTGTTCGAAGCCGCAAGCACGAAGATTGCGGAAATCCGTGTACTACCCATCATCCCCATGGTGGCTGAACGATCACAGCGCCAGAGTTCTTAGTATTGGGAAACGAGGCACTGCAATGCCACTATGGCTACGGCTATGACTATGGTGGCAGACGCTAATGCTCCAGTGTTCCGCGAGCACTGCGCTGCCGTCGAATTCCGCATTTGACTTCCGATCAGCTGTTTGACCTTGGCGGAAGTAACTATTCGCATCAGTGCGACCCGCTACGACATCTTCTCGTGTATGGAAGTAGGCGAATGGGAGCAGAAAAACATGGGGAAAAAAAGGAAACCGATATGTCTAGACTGTGTGTGTCATAGACGTATTGGGCAATACGAGAGCTACGTTTCGAGGAAAGTGTTTTCATGCAGCTGAGCGAGAGGCCTGGGCTGACGGCTACACGAGCCAACAGAAGGAATGGAAGTAAAAGAGAGAATGCTACGCGAAAACTGGGCCGGAACGAAGGGATGCGGGAAGTTGGGGCGCGGGGATGTTTCCGTTAATGAGACATCCCCGACAGATAGTTACAGGCCCCTAACTACATAGTGCTATACGACAGCGCTCGCTCAGTAGACCGGACCGATGCAAATCCACGCTGCAGCGTGAGCGAACGTGTTTACGACACAGCCGAAACCCCGCAGCTGTCGAACTCTTGTGAGACTGTATTCTGCGTGGTATCACTGTTGCAACTGACTTCCGCATGGTCACGTTCCTGTCGCTGTCTCCAATAGTGCGACGCTGTTGCTTTTCGTTGTGTTTAGTCTGTGTAACACCATCTTTATTAGCCTTAAAGACACGCGCGTGACGTAGCATCAGGAAGTACAGTTTGCAACAAATACTTCACTGTTCTCTGAGGATGTAGGACCGAAAACGAACAACTTTCACGCTTAGAGCTCAGCTAAGGCACTTTGCTTCGAATTCGAATGATTCATTACTATAGTGCAAAAGGAAGGAAAGAAAACAAAAGAGAGAGGAAATGCAGGGATGTCTACAGCCGAGTCTACAGCCGCTCATGCTAGCCTATTGTCCTTATAAATTTTAACAGTACCTTGGTTGCTTTAATTCTGGATGACTTATCGGGATGACATTGGAGGATAGTTGCTAGCGACTTCGGTCTGTTGTCCAGGCGATCGATAGCGATTGCGAGTGATCGTCTCTGCACAGCTTAGCGAGGACAGTCGCACACGATATGCTGCAAAGTCGCCTCGATAGTGCACAAAGTTATACCTAAAACCTAAGAGGTTGAACGAAGCATACAACGCGTCTCGAATATATAGTCCTTTCTATTATCATTATTTGTATCTATGAGGAAGGTCAGATAACAGTGAAGCAAGGAGCACGATAATGTGAAAAATTTAATCACGAGACTATCAACAACAGAGTACGGGGAAAAGACTCAGAACCAATAAAAATACTCCGATGAAAATATATTACAGGTTCAGTTTTCGCGAGCAACACGCCACAATTGAGTCACGTAAGGCAACAGGCAGAAACGAATGCTTAAAATCACTTATCTTACCTCGCGCATTTTTTTAGGGCATGCACTTGGGCGCGTTGGTGCAGACCCATATTGATTTCGCAGATTTCGATTATATATACGTAAGTAGCTGTCGGTATGTGTGTGTTCGAAGCGTGTAATATTTAGGCAAAGAAAGAATGGTTGGGTAGTATCAACCTTATCGATATAAGGACCAGGCGACATCTTCGCCCAATGTGGGAAGTATTCTCAGTCCGATTCTAAGAGTAATATCTTAAAATGAAATATATAATGCACACCGACATGTTCCGTCGTAATAACTGTATCGATATTATTGAATAATTTAGGGCCAACGAATGCAAAATTCACTGAGGTATTACTCTCGCAGTTCAATTGTGGTTCGTTCGATTGGCGTAACAAAACAGTCCGAGTTCCGGAAAAGTGCAACTGCGAAGCTGCTGAACACCTTTTTTTTTTTTTTCATTGTGTACGACAGCATCGCTGGCCGATCATGCCAGCCTGGATGGATGTAGATTCTGATCACGTGACCGTCATTACGCTCGACTCCAAAATCATCCTACTTTGCTGCGTCCGCAGTGTGGGCAAGCATACTTGCGGCCCAGCTGAGTAAACGGGACAGACTTGGCGCCCCCCTTAGGTGATCAGGAAGGGGAGCCCCCTCTGACCTGGCCTTAGCCCCCCTACCCCCTCACTCTCCCAGTGCACACGCCTATGCACTGCTTAGATACCGTGCGTCATTTTCTTCGTCACTTTACTGCGTGATACTGTAAAAGAACAGAGCCATCGCTACGAGTATTCCGTTTTAAGGTTCTCTCTTCTCGCTGCCGGCCGCTCCACTCGGCCTTGTTCCGCGACTTCTTTATTCGGATTCATGCACTCGGATATAGATGGCGCTTGCGGTTTGTCGAGAGTGGTGGCACACATGCCGCCTTCTCGTTATAAAAGGGACGCTCATAGCATCCATCCATCCATGACAGACCACAATATGCCACCCTTCACTGCCTTTCCCATTTTGTATCAATTAAGTCTGCCCCCCCCCCCCCCCCACTCCACGGCGAGAACACAAACAAAAATTCTGGAGGCTAACCTAATCCTCGACTTAGTTGTCTGGTAGTGGCATTCGCACGTCATCGACGTTTGTGTTCTCTGGTATATTGCTTGGGTTAACCTTTGTGTTTCGTCGCGCTGCCGAAGCTGATCTCGGAGGCCACGTAGAAAGAAGCGCGTGGTTGAGATCTGCTCCGCCAGGTGCCTCAACGATCCTAGCTGCTCCCAATCTTTCAAAGAATTCAATTATTTACTTTCTTTAGTAATTCTGACAGTTAATTGGTCCTTATCTTAATTAACGCTATGCTACGATATCATATGTATCCAATATAACTCTTATCTTGAACCAGAACCGTTTATTCCAATTTTTTAGAAGACAATTGATGAATATTTGGAAAGCCGGAAGTAAGAGCTTGACCGGAAGTGCTTGGAAGATAAACAAGGACGTTACTCGGTGCTCATACCACTAAAAAATCCAGCCTGTAAAAAATTGGAAGTTCGCTGAAAATAGTGCGCGTGAGTTGAACGTGTAAGCAAAATACCTCTATGTTCTGTTCACATACACGCTTCCGAAATATTGTTAATGCACATTTTTCGATTGCCCCTTCACTCAGAATACTCAAAATATCTGCCACGATACATGCGTCATGCCTGATGCTATAGGGTGCCTAGAAAGTCATTCCTACTAATTTTATATAACTCCAAATAGCCTCGGCGCACGGAGAAGCGCCGTGGTCGTTTCCTTCTTCGAACAGCGGCGTGCACGCCCACACTTGAACCATCGATACTGCCTTTTACCATATCCATATTAATTACTACAGTTAGGACAGAACCCGCAAACCTTCCTGCTAAGTAAGGAACTGAGTCCGACCTTTATGTATGGAGGCCTTAATATATTGCACATGTACTTTTATATGGAGGCTTTAACAACAGCAACAGAGACCAAACTCTCCTGTCACGATAAAGACATGTCTGGCATCTCAATATCACCCACACATGCACTGTCATTCTTAAGGCACGTGCCCAAAAACGTTCCACGCGATATCCCCGAAGTTCAGGTGGGCGTCCTCTGTTGTACGCGACGAGCACGAAGTAGACAAAGTTTTATTAGTCTTTAACCGGTGGCGCCGCACGCGCTGTGTGGACGTTGCCAAAATTACCCCAATGATGCCGCTTGTAATCGCGCGTGTAGTGGCCGCCATAGACGCTCACGCTCGTCTACTGGGCCGTAAAACTAGTTGGTGGCTGCACTAATGCATCCCTAAACGTCGGCAAGGCATGTCACGGCAAAACTATAGATAGCAGCGGCAGATGCCGTCTTTCTCGTTATATTTACACCGGGGGACATGACACCGTATTTTCAATGCGTTAGTATTATAGGCGGGCAAAGAGTTGACCATTATGAGGGGGGGGGGCGCAATTTTTACCTTCCTCCCCCCCCCCCCTCCCCTCGTTGGTGGTGTCCTGAAGAAAACAAACCTTGCAATGGACGCAAAGATGAAAATGAGGCAATGACTGGCTTCTCACAACGGCCTGCCGTTGGTCTCCGATTTTTTGGGGTTAACGGTGGGAAGTGGATAGTTCTTGGAATGCAACAGCGGGGGTCCTCGGCCCCAACTGTCCCCAAAAACCTGCGTAGTCATAACCTTGTTCATTATACAATGACGCGAAAGGTCCGACTAAGTAAAGGTATGGGGAAGACTTTGCGCACCCCTCAGATTATGGGGGGGGGGGGGGGGGAGGTCGAGATGCCCCCCGTCCCCACACACACACACACACACACACACACACACACACACACACACACACACACACACACACACACACACACACACACACACACACACACACACACACACACACACACACACCATGCGCTCGCCTATGGTTATAGCATTAAGAAGGAGCAACTTGGCACCAGGCAATTATACGTAACCTAATGCCTGTGAGTCCAACTGAGTGTTTGTGCATGGTCGACCGTATTTACCTGTGTAATATCGGTATTGTTGACTTATGTTGGATGATTGTTGGCTAATTCTTGGCTAGTATTTGCTAACGTTGGCTACAGGTGGTTATTGGTAGCCAGTGTTGGCTGTCTAGGTAAAGGAAGGTAATGCTAACGTATGTCTCACTCACGTACATTTTCCCCATTGATTTTATAAGTTATTTTTATTGGTCCCACGCCTACTAGTCCTTCGTCAGCGCCCGATGTAGCTGCACGTGTTAACGCGCGTTCAGCCTCATGTGCATGTAATAGTCCCTGCTTTCACGCGGAAGCGGAGCGCTTGTGAAACGGAAAATTAGGTCAACGGAAGCGTAGCTGAATCGGTTGAGGGAGAACAGCTGCTTTCTCTGTAAATTGAGACACGTCCTACGGAAAGTTGAAAAAAATAATAAAGAGCAAAGGGCTGCCGAGTTGCTGTGGCTGTCGTGGTGTATATTAAGGCTCTTCCCTGATGCAGAATTTGTATGCAAGCTGAACGGCAGTCCGTGCGTTTGAATGCAAAGTCTTGCTTTTTTTTAAGGCAGATTTCTACAGCGATGCAGTGGGAAACCATATTTAATTAAACAGTATTTAGTTAAACTGTAAAAAAAAAGTTCGAACGTGTTCTTTAGCGCGCACGTGTTCTCGTGGTGTGCGTGGTGATTATTTATGTGTGCTTACGTAAACAGAGCAAGCTTCCACTCGATGCGAGCAGTGATTTTTTTCACTGAAATGGTTGTAAAACGCAGAAATGATTTCGTGACCGCGAAAAACCGCAATGGCGATTTCGACAAAGTTGGTTGCAATAACGAGTTAAATTACAGGGACCTTTTCGAGAAGAATGTTGGTACTGACCTTGAATGTTTTTACAAAATTTCAAGGACACTACATAATGTCGACTGGTCTCTGTGACCGCGTGTAGAATTAATGTGCTTATGGGATAAGGCTTTCTCATAATGTGTTTTCGTGTATCATATTGGGAGGAATGCCAAAAAGGAGCCCTGTTTCTGCATATCTATGCGCACATTTAGCCATTTGTCTTGGTTTCTCTACTTATCGCTTAAACTGCTACACGACAGCCTGCATTGGCCTAGAGACTGGTTGCGCTTAATTGAAAATAAGCAGTATTACCCTGTAGAGGAATGTTCTTTTACATGTTAAAATATCAATGATCAATATTAAGAGTTACAACATTGTGTTTTTACTGCAGTTAGCTCAAGAGCGCTCGTTATCCTCGAGGGCTCAGGTGCATTCTGTATAGACTAGACGCTTTGCAAACGCTGTCCACGGCGTTAAACTTGGCTGGCAGTGCTCAAATGGGCCCTTCACGTTATGGTCCGTTCCTAGCTGGACTCTAGCTGGACTCGAGTCAATAGAATGTATTAATACAGGGCCCATAATTGTTAGAGGTCCCCGTAACAAAATAAAAGAAAGAAAGGAACTCTTTGAAGTTATTGTTATAGAGGCCCCCAATAGATGGGGTCAGCGTTCTTTTATACTCTCGTTGCGTTCCTCTGTTCGCGCACCGGTTTTCTGGTAAGGAAGGCCGGCAATGCTTTGGGGCCCCTAGCCTAAAGTCTTTAATGCTCTGAACTAACGGAGCCGCGTACAATCACGGCTTCTTTAGCCACGACAGGAGACGTGCGCACAGCTGCACAACAATGTCATGTGCACCGACGCCAGAAAGAGAGAGAGAGAGTTTGTGAGAGAGAGAGAATAACGAGTATTGCGGGACAAGAACCGACAAATGAGTAAAAAAAAAGGGGGAGATGCAAAGCGGCGGGGCAGCGGAGCCAAAGGAAAACCTCGGTTCCCGGAAGGATCGGGAAAGAAGAAAAGGTACAAAAATAAAGGCGTCCGCATCACCAAGTCGGCAGTCGGGCATACATTGATGGAACAGATTTGTCGGCCAGCCACGCTAACCCTTTTCTTCCCCCGTGCAAGGACAGAAGGAAGAGGAGTGCATTGCACCGCTAGGAACCACGTGGGGGAAAAAAAGCGTCATTGTGCGAGGCTGGTCTCGCGTTCTGGCGCATCGCAGGAGACGGCCAACTTCCGCCGGCGACCGACGCTCCGCACGCGTCCCTTGCTGGACGGTTATCCGGCGTCGCACCGAAGCACTGCGGTGATGCCGACCGTCCGAGCGCGCGGCATGCAAGAAACGAAGCGAACGCGGCAGGGTGCGTCACGCTGAAGGCTGTCGCCCCAATTTCCCTCCCGCTAACCCTTTCTCGATGTTTGGCAGGCCCTGAACGGCCATGTTGTCGATGTATAGTCTCGTGTTACGTTGCGGTGCCTCAATGCGCCCACTATCCGTGATTGTTCCGTGATACGGGCTTCTCGGAGTGATAATTTAAGATATACAAAACGTGAAGAAATTAACCAATAATTTGTATACTAATACGGAAGTCAGAGCTTGAATTTGAGAAAACTTCCAATAGTTAAAACGAGAGGGGGAAACACTTTATTGAAAGGCAGAGAATTTAGCCGGCGTATAGAAATCACCGACAAGCTACTTACTATTCATTCAAGAAAATTAAGAAACGATTTACCACAAAATAAACATGTTCACTGAGCCATTGTTCTTGTTTTTTTTTTCATTGTATCTATGTTATGGCCATGTTGTTTTAACTGCCGAGGTATGAATGAAAAAAGAGGGACAGCAAACAATAAGAACAACATAAAAAACAAAATACTACGACACGTTAGCGCTTTTTTATTTGCAGCGTTTTTCAGGATGTTTTGAGTGAGCGCAACCGTACGCGCGGGAATATTTGTTCTTATTATTCTCGAATACGATAATATACCCCCCCCCCCTTTTTTAATTTACCCACCCTGAAAAAAAAGTAAATAGATAAAACTCAGGATAGCGCTTGTCTATATCGCTGAGAGTAGACTTGTCGCCAGGTCAAGTGGAAGGGTACTTATACCACACGTTTCTGTGCAGCTCCGAATGTGGCTGCGCTTGTTAAAATGTAGAATCCGGACTAGCATCATTACCAACATTATTATTGTAACTCCTGCATCATTATTATTATTATTATTATTATTATTATTATTATTATTATTATTATTATTATTATTATTATTATTATTATTATTATTATTATTATTATTACTATTATTATTATTGTGATTACTAGCAGTAGTAGCATTTCTTATTGTTTTAATACTCAAGCGGATAGCAAAACTTGTGTGAATAAAAACAGGTTGGAAACTTTTTATGAAACGGGACATTAGCCAAATACAAAGACAAAAAAGGTAAAACATAAAACAAATAACACGATAAAACAAGGGGGAAAAGAGCGACTAGAACGCGGTCATTCTGAGCAATCAGTGCGCAGGTCTTTAGAAATGTAATCTTATGGCAGGCGGTAGTGCCACCTAATAATACAGTTGCTGCTGCACGTTACTGCGAAGTCCTGAAGGAGGTGCCTCTTTGTAGCCGACAGCGTGGACCTCCGATCGCTCTGTCTTGTGTGCGACGAAGCTTGGCCGACCACTGCTGGCCAACAAAAAGAAAGAAAGAAAGAAAGAGAGAAAGAAAGAAAGAAAGAAAGAAAGAAAGAAAGAAAGAAGAAGGAAAGAAAGAAAGAAAGAAAGAAAGAAAGAAAGAAAGAAAGAAAGAAAGAAAGAAAGAAAGAAAGAAAGAAAGAAAGAAAGAAAGAAAGAAAGAAAGAAAGAAATGCGGAAGACGCGGGCGTCCCAGTGCGTCAGCAGAGCGTAAAGCAGGCGGCCTCGATCGCTTTCCCTGTGCTTGTGTGACGCGCCTGTCGTCTGAACTGACGTGAGCTCGGTCGTTGCGAAAAAGAAAAAGAAAAAAATGACGTCAGCTTGACTGCAGCGCGCTCTTACGGCCTGGTGACGAGACGCCAGTATAACATACGAGACACCCGATGTCGTTTGCGAACAAATGTCCCACGCAGGGCGACCTTCTCCGCCGGCTTTGTGGTCAGCCAATACAAAACGGCTCTGCTACGAGAACCTGTCCAGAAAAAAAAAACACTCATGGTTTCGCCGCAAGAACGAAGCAATGAATGCGATAGTAACAAAGTATTGTATGAAGGAAGGCCAGCATCCCACTCCTTCATTATCCGACCTGACGTTACTCAACAAAACGCCGGCATAAGGAAACGCGGCGGCTGCAGGGAGGGAAGCGACCTTCGTGGTGTCTATCGCTTGAACGCAAACTGAGCGGTGAAAACACAGCACGTGAAAAAGTATGAGCCGTCTGCTGATGGCTATCAAGATAGGGCGCGCACGAACACTCCCTGCCGTTCAACGCGCCCTCAGCGCTTGTGTTGCCTTTTAGTGTTCGTGCCCTTCCTTTCACCCGGTGTGCGCAGCCACATGCCGCAAAGTATGCAGCCACGCAGCCCCCCCCCCCCCTCTACCGGGACCCCCCACGAGCTTTTCGTGCAACGAAGGACGGCTGGTGCGTTTCCCCACCGCTCGAGCTGCGATCGTCGGCTGCCCTCGCAGGCTTAGAACATACCAGTGGCGTAGCCAAGGGGGGCGGGGGGGCACACCGGGACCGTGCCCCCCTTCCCGAAATTTTTTTCCCATGGCATTCGGAGCTCAAAATGACACTCGATCGCATCTGCCTGCCCGACCCCCACTTCAGATCAAGGAGGTGCCCCGCCCCCCGAAAAAAAGCTTCTGGCTACGCCCCTGGAGCATAGACGCTAGGGGTGATGTTATCGCCCCCGGACTTTATACGGAACATCACGGCGACGCCGACGCTGACGGCAAAAATGCTCCTGGAGTATCCATATAACTGCTATCGCAATAAAAGATGCTCCGCCAGCCGTACCATTCGTAGTTTCGTAGAGACGCGAAATTGATGGCAATTTGGGCGAGAAAGAGAGAGCAAGGAGGGAAAAATACAGGGGCAGGGTCAACCATGCGAACACCCGGTTTGCTACCCTCCACTGGGTGTGAGGAAATTGAGGCTAGAAAGGGGGCGAATTTCGAAGAGGTATGCAAACTGTAGAACAGCCACGGCATCCACTTCGGGAGAAAGAGAAAGGGGAAGTAGAGAGGTGTAGGTTCACGATAACGTAGGGTTGCAAGCCTTCCGAGCCACGTAAATCCTTAGGTGTGTGTAATAAATGTCGACGTAAACTTTTTTTAGGTTGAATACGAAAGTTTGTGAATAGCATTTTGCTTGCAAAGGGCGCCTTAGTTCAAGGTGGTCAAGTGTGATAAAAAAAAAAAACATGGCTGATCTCTCCGTCATAGGAATGGGCATAACACGAAAGTGAAACGTGTCTTCCCAGAAGTAGGTGATCGTTCATTGTGCATTGATATGTGAGAGCCTGTACAATGTCTATTGGTGCTTGAGCAGGTAGCGCAAAAAAAAAAATAAAATAAACAGACACAAGCAAGAAACAGAGGCACGAGACGCGCGCTCGTCTCGTGACTGTTTCTTGCTTGTGTCCTTGTTTCCTTGTTTTTTTTTTGTTTCTTTTTTGCGCCACCTATTCAAGTATGCAATCTCTTACAAACTCGCCCACATCTCAGGTATATTGGTGTTTGTAAGCTATAGCACCGTCTGACGGTGGATGAAACCACGTTTACGCCTATAGTAGCACATCTCCATCCCGACGATTAACGCGCACGATCATGATTTGACCGTCATGATAGCGTGGCTTCATCATGTCACGTCACGTTATGTGGCGCCATGATGACGTCATAGTGACGTCACGATCATGTCACAATTTTTGCCGATCTTTAACGTCATGATGACTTTTTGCATCACTCGTGTTGATGCCGCCGACACGGTACGTCGACGCCGCCGGTCAATTTTCGTGTTTGATGAGGCATCCAATCCTTTCGCCTTAAAACACTGGTACTCGATATGCACTCCTTCAAACGTCGCCAATTGGAGAGAGAAATGGCACGGTGTGCGCTCCCGAGTAATAGGGTAACCTACGCCTGTGCTCATGCATACACTACCACACTGCGCTTCAGCAACGCGGGAAGCAGAGGTTCGTAGCTTGAGCCGTGTACGCGCGATGGCGTTGCACTTGCGTCTGGCGTGTGTCTCGCTCCACCAAGGCGCGACATTCGCACGTCGACGTCGTTGCCTTTCTGAGGCGCTTATTGCACCAGATTTATTAGTCGGTGCTGTCGCACTCGAAGCAGTGGGCGGCGCAGAAACACCGTTGGTGCATGCGGAAGCGGCACTACTGTGACAACGAGCCGTCACACGCTAACACGAAGCGAAAGGCAAACAGCCTAACTGCGTCTACGGCGACTCCTCGATGCTAGCACGGCCAGCGTTCCTGGCTTGCACCGAGACGCCTTAACTGCGCCGTCGCCAAGTCTCTCCCTATCGGCGCTCGTTAGTGTCATGACGCAGTACTTCACTTCACCGCTATCAGACGGCGGCACCGCCCCGCCTCGCCAAGCAAGAGCACCGTGCGAGAGATTGCGTCAGTGATATAAGGCGCGTTTGTGGAGTAGCGTGCGTGTGCGTCGGTAGCTTAGTGGCTAAAGAGCCGGCACCTATCGTCGCGGACCGAGAGGTCGTGGGTTCGGTTCCTGGCGACGGAACTTTTTCTTTTAGTTCCTTGTCTTTCGTTAGTGTGCATTTTACAAACGTCATATCAGTGACGGAAATACGTCACTGAAGTCTTGGTGGACCCCGGCATAAAACACTTTCGTGTTAAAACAACAGGGCACTGGTACGAATACAAGCATGATACGTCTGTGCTGTTTTCATACATAATGTGGTAGGTCCTCTTCTTCGACTAGAGTAATCTTTGTATGCTAGTCATCGGCCTAATGATCCGGCTAAGAATATTAGTTGAACAAGATTTTGGTTTTTGAATTCAGAACCGGCGATTTCGGTTACAAACTGTCGTCACGTCCTATAATAATAATAATAATAATAATAATAATAATAATAATAATAATAATAATAATAATAATAATAATAATAATAATAATAATAATAATAATAATATCTGGGGTTTTACGGCCCATAACCACGACATGATTATGAGAGACGCCGTAGTGCAGGGTTCCGGAAATTTCGACCATCTGGTGTTTTTTAACGTGCACTGACATCGCACAGTACACGGGTCTCTAGCATTTCGCCTCCATCGAAATGCGACCGCCGCACATCATATCCTATAACCTCTGATATAGTAGTTTTCATAACGCTATGTCCTGCTTTTTTTTTTCTTTGAAAAGAAGCCCGCAGCGCACTTTGTTCGAATTTGGCCTACCTGATTCATGTGTCTTGTTCGAAGGATCTGGATTGCATCACGCTATAACTTCTAACACCTTCGTAAGTGTAAAAGGGTTGTTTCGTTGTCCCATGGCAAAAACGTTCACATTTAGGGGATGAGATCGAATCATGGGTGGGCACAAATACAATGTTCTTGTTTGACGGCTTTTCATTGCGACTATAAATTCTAACGAATTAGAATTTTTAAAAAATAATTACGATACTTTCTATACACTTCATCCTGTTTTAACGATCCCAGTTCGATAGTTGTCACGATTGTGTCAACTGCCTCGAGCTATGGTCGATAAAAGTTTTGTACTCTACTGCTACTACTACTACTACTACTACTACTACTACTACTACTACTACTACTACTACTACTACTACTACTACTACTACTACTACTACTACTACTTTCCGGTCGGTTGATCTCTTTGTATGATGAGAAGGCAAACACAGATAGCAATATAGACGCTCTACTGGCCTTACTTGGTAAAACGAGCACATTGTCAAGCCTGCATACGAGAAAAAGCCATTACGACGTAGATCTTAGAGATAGTTTTTCACGTATATAAATGCACGTATATTTATCCACTATACTTGTGCGTCAATAAATCTTCACGGTTATGCTAAAGCAGTACAAATAAATTACGTTTTACTAAGCCCACCGTCGCTGCTATCCATAGCAAAAATCTGAGGCTAATGGTTCCCTGTGAAGTACTCTCAACGTCGGGTGAAACTCCAAATTTGAGGACGTTATCGATCGGAGCTCGAATTGGCGGAAGAAGTTTGTATCTGAGCAAAGCATTTAATTTTGCCCCGCCGTAAATAATTTCCCGGCATCCGTTTAACCTATAGTCATGAAGACACGTGTCAAGTTATTGATAGTGCCAGATTTAGGCGGTACTACATTCGTAACGATCTGAACGCGAGACACGGCTTGGTCTGCAAAGGCGATGACGTGCACGTAACTATGTGTTGGACGTGCTTCAGTCCTTCCAACTAAATAAAGTGGTCGGCTAGCTATTAAGGAGAGAGAGAGAGATGGAAGACGAAAAGGAAAGGCGAGGAGGTCCACCAGACATATGTCCGGTTTGCTACCCTGCACTGGGGGAAGGGAATGAGGGAATAAATGGGAAAGGAGAGAGAACGAAGAGTATTCATAAAAATACCTGGGTTTTAACGTCCCAAAACCACGATATGATTATCCCTTTGCGACACGGCGTCCTCGTTTGGGGACGCGAACTTCAGAGGCGCGTCCCACGCCGCGTGTTTCTTCAAATGGCCTGAACCTCAGTATGCACATTCGTGCATACTTCCTGATTGGACAACTAGCGGTCATTTAACTTCATTCTCCTGCGTATTGCTGCAGGGGATCACTTATGGCGAATTCCACTGGTCGAGCCGGAGCAAGTTTTCTTGCTCCGCGTTCGAGAATCTGCGTTCCACTGGTCGATTCGGAGCAAGTTCGCGTTTTCCACTGGCAGATTCGGAGCAACCCACTCCGCGACGGAGCGTTCTGAGTTGCTCCGTCTTGCAGAGGTGGATTTCGCCGGAACTCCGGCAACGCGGTGACGTCATTTCCGGTACAGTCGTGTTTAAAACGGGGTCTGATCACCCTGTGCACTTGTTTACATTCCTAAAATGGCGTTGTTTGACTCTGCTGGGCGAGCTTCTGGTTTGCTTCTAGCTCTGAGCGACAGCGAGAGAACGAGTTCTGACGGTAGTAGCACCAGCGATGACGACGAACCGTACGTGCTCTACGAAATTATGTTCAAAGAAACGTTCCCTGACCCGCTGTGCGCACGCCCGAAGATCATCGGCTACATCAAAGATATTTCCATGTGCTCGTCCAAAGTTGTCAGCGCAACACAAGAAAATGGCACGCCTGCTTTTCGCCACTGCGGGGTCGAAATGTGCGCTTTGCAGCGGCGACCCATGGAAACGCACAGAGCGGAAGCAGAAATAGTTCCCGGAGCCAATTTACGTGACGTATGCATAAACAACTTCCGGAGTGACCTCACGCGGAGCATTCACGTGTTCCACTGGCAGATTTGGCTTGGTACAATCCGAGTGCTCGCTCCAGGATTTCGGCGGCCGCTCCGGATCTCCCAGTGGAATTCGCCATTAGGTGGAGACACTACCGTGTTAGACGATCGTTCGAC
This sequence comes from Rhipicephalus sanguineus, assembly GCF_013339695.2. Classification (NCBI taxonomy): domain Eukaryota; kingdom Metazoa; phylum Arthropoda; class Arachnida; order Ixodida; family Ixodidae; genus Rhipicephalus; species Rhipicephalus sanguineus. The sequence continues at coordinate 118,946,526 of NC_051178.1, forward strand.
GTGCCGCGTTCCAGGACCAACGTCAAGATTATTTTTTTCTCCGCTGGAAACAAATACAGCCATAAAAGAAGGTGTGCCTGCTTTTCGGGCCTAATAGTTGAATCTTTTTATGCGTGTATTGAAGCTGACTGATGGCAGAATAATTAGATAATTATTTACACGCTAATTCACATTAATTAGTGAAACTCACACAAAACATTTTTTTGTTTTCTTTCTTGGAATGTAATATTGAGTGCCTTCGAATCTTGCTATGCAAATTTGACGCATTTGCAGACAGTGCATCATAATGCGTGTCTGAAGGGGTTATGAGAGACGCCGTAGTGTAGGGCTCCGGAAATTTCGACTACCTGGGGTTCTTTGACGTGCACCGAAATCTAAGTACACGAGCCTCAAACATTTTCGCCTCCATCGAAAATGCAGCCGCCGCAGCCGGGACTCGAACCCGCGACCTTCGGGTAAGCAGCCGAGCGCCATAACCACTAGACCACCGTGGCGGGGCAGAGAACGAAAAGTGACGCTTCACCCGAGAGTACATACTGACCCCCTAGTTTGTCACCGAAGTCTGCATAGGTCAGTTGCTGAGCTTGGCGTATGTGTTCTGTGCTGGTGCTGGGATTCCCGTGGAGAAAGCATACGAGGTCCAAGAAGGCATAAGCGAATACTTTGCGATGGACGCCGTACATCGAACAGTTCGTCAAGCAGCGCACGCATTTAAACTATATATACAGTGAAAGATTTACTTTCCGTTGCCTACTACGCTGCAGATGTAGCAACCAGAGATGCGTATTTTCCTGGAACGGTCTGAACTCGATCGGATTTCCCCGTTCCTAAACATAGAGCTCTTCCTCGGCACGAACGAAAATTACCTTTGCGCAAGATTTCACAATTTCTCAAACCAAGTTCCAGGTTGCGTAAATGTGATGATACCATTTGTCTCTCTCCCTAAGGCGAGAGCAAACCCCCCGCCCTTCCTGTTCCCCGTTGACATTTCGTTCTCTTCTTTGATGGCGGTTCGTGCTATTACGTTGCGGTTTCCGCTTTGTTACGTCACGCGGCCTAAATCTTTCGCGCTCTGCCGGTTGGTGAGGAAACCGCAACACTTCCGCTCTCGGCAGCACTGCGAAAATGACGCTGCGTGTGTTGGCCGATGCCGCCTACGCCGCAGGATTCTTTACCCTTTGCCCGTTCAACACCCCCCTTCCCCCCCTCCCCACCGCCGGGCACCGCGCGTATGTGTATGTTTGTCGCAGACCGTGGCTTTTAAGCGCTGCCGTCCGTGAGCCGCCGTCCGCAGTCTTCGAACCCATTTTGTGCGCGATAGCCTGAAAGTACTTGTCTTGTGCATGCCTACGTTGGTGTTTAATTTTTATGGAGAGCACTTGACGTTACATGAGACACGATACCGAGAAGAAAGAAAGAAAGAAAGAAAGAAAGAAAGAAAGAAAGAAAGAAAGAAAGAAAGAAAGAAGGAAAGAAAGAAAGAAAGAAAGAAAGATGGAAAGAAAGAAGGAAAGAAAGAAAGAAAGAAAGGAAGGAAGAAGGAAAGAAAGGAAGAAAGAAAGAAGGAAAGAAAGAAAGAAAGAAAGAAAGAAAGAAAGAAAGAAAGAAGGAAAGAAAGTAAGAAGGAAAGAAAGAAAGAAAGAAAGAAAGAAAGAAGGAAGGAAAGAAAGAAAGAAAGAAAAAAGGAAGAAAGAAAGAAAGAAGAAAGAAAGAAAGAAAGAAAGAAAGAAAGAAGGAAAGAAAGAAAGAAAGAAAGAAAAGAAAGAAAGAAAGAAAGAAAGAAAGAAAGAAAGAAAGAAAGAAAGAAAGAAAGAAAGAAAGAAAGAAAGAAAGAAAGAAAGCTGCTTACTATTTATATGTTCCAATTTGGGTCAAGAATGCATATAAAGAGGTTGTGGGCAGCATGTTTAATACTGCATTCGTCGTACCCGTGGCGACCACTGAGTGGCTAGAAAACTGACATTGTGACGTATGTGTCATTGTGTCGACGGCAATCTGGCACTGGTGGAATGGCGAGTGCACTCATTGACTTCCCTTTTTAACACGAAAGTGTTTTATGCCGGGGTCCACCAAGTACATCCGTCACGGATATGACGTTGATAAAATGGACGCCAACGGGTGAGAAAGAAAAAAAACTAAGAAAAAGATACCCCGGTGGGAATCAAACCCACGACGTTGCGGCCGCGACAGCAAGCGCCCGACGCCCTACCGACTAAGCTAATTCGAGAGATGCTAGACACGGCGCGAACGCGCCTTATATCTTTCACACATTCTCTTTCGCGGCGGGCGGAGCGGGGCGGTGCACCGTCTGTGAGATGTGAAAAGAACTAATGCTTCACGATTGACACTAGCGCTTACTCCGAGATTGCACGCGATATCGGAGGTCATGGTTAAAGCGTCTCGGTACCAGAGAGGTTGACTGGCCGCGCTGGCGTCGCCGAGGCACCCTTGACGCAGTTACGTTCTTTGCCTTTGGCTTCGTGTTAGCGTGCGTCGGCTCATCGGAGTAGTGCAGCTTCCACGTGCACCAACGGGATTTCTCCGCCGCCGACTGCTTCAATGGCGCGAGCACCGACTAACAAAACTGCTGCAATATGCGTTGCAGAAAGGACGCGATTTCGACGGGCGAATGTCGTGCCTTGGTGGAGCGAGAGCAGCGCCTGCGAGACAGAAACCAACGGGACGCACGCGTTTGCGGCTCAGGCTACGAACCTCTACCTCCCGTGTTGCTGAAGCGCAGTGTGTGTTATGTATGCATGAGCACAGGCGTCGGCTACCCATTACTAGAAAGCGCACACCGTGCCGTTTCTCTTCTCAATTGACGATGCTTTGAAGAAGTGCATACCGGGTACCAGTGTTGATTATGAGCTTGTTGATATCATCCTTACGCGGGATTCACGATTCGCTGTGTCCAAATATATGTTCACACCGTCAGCTACCACAACGGTTTAATCATGATCATGGGCGCTAGTCGTCGCGATAGAGACATGCTGTCAGCATGGGTGCATCCACGTCAAACGGTGCTATAGCTGCCAAACACAAATAGACATTGTACAAGCCCTCATATATTACTACACAATAAGCACTACTTCTGTGAAGACACGTTTCACTTTCGTGTTATACCGATTCCTATGACGGAGGGATCAGCCATGTTTTTTATTGCACGCTGCACAACTCCAGGTGTTGGAATTTGATCCGAAACCTCTCGAGCGTAATATCTACGGCGCGTCTCGTACAGCCCGCGACGTTCTTTTTTGGGACATTAAACCCCGTAAGTCGATTAAGCGTCTTGATTACGTGATCTCGGACTGTGTTTCTCGACAGCCGTTGGCTTGCTGCGGTCGGAAAGATCCGGCGTTCCATTCTCGGACCAGCGCATGTACAGAGAAATAAGGCTGGAAGGAGGTGAAGGAGAAGGTCGCGACAGTCATTAATGCCGCCCTGCGCCCCAGATTGAGCGGCGCGGTGCGCGCCCAAGCGCTTAGTGGCGCCGACCTCTCTTCCCTGTTGTCCTCCCTCTTTCCCAATAGAGAGTCTCGGGAAGTTTCTCTGCTCGATCTCCTCCTCCAACCCCTTGTTCTTTGATTTTTGTGGCACGTGGTGCAAAAGGGACAACCGAGTCGCGTCTAAGGGCAATTTCAGGTTTTTTTTGTCAGTGTTTTTTGTTTTCTCGCTAGCTTGCGTTTTTTTTTTTTTTTACTCGCAGAGTAATCGGTGACTCGCGGTGCACCACGAATCGTAGGAGCCTGGAATTGGACCTTGTAGAAGCTCCTACATCAGAGGGGACGGTGGTATGAACAAAACGAAAAATGAAAGCATTACTTCGTTCGACATCAGAAGGTACAGTATACTCACGGATTGAAACGCGAAAATTTAGGGCCAAGTAATGCACGTACCTTCCTTTCCAGCGTGTGCAGTTCGTGCAAAAATGGCGCAATTTTGACTCCTACACTTACAGCAGAGCCAGCGTTACATTTAGCGGCCATATTTTCAGTCACGTGACGCGGTTATCAGGAGCAATTGCTTATAGCAGTCGTTATACTAAAAAAAAATGATGCCACGTATCAATCCGTGAATATACTTGCTTCAAGGTCAAATTCCTTGAAAGCATTTCCTCGAGCATCTGCTTTGTGTTTTGCCGGGCACAGACGTAACATAAAGGCAAACATAACGAGCCTAACGGCCCCGGCCGCCATCTAGGAGATCCCTATAAACTACATACATATAATCCATCGACGTGATTCTACACTCGCATCACGCACGTATTTAGTTCGACAACGGTATGTCCCTGTGGCCAGACATACATATCAGTGCTGCTATATTGTCGCAGCACTGCCTTGGTTATCGTCATCACTGACGTTACAAAGTGCAGCTAGCATCTGATTTAAGTGTTATGAGTTACCGCCAGTCGGCACCACCCGCAAGAAATAAAACGTATCTTCTATTTCCCCATATTGAGTTGGGGCCCCAGACACCACCGAAGCGTTGCAATTAGCCAAGGAGCGTTGGTATATGCGACCACCTAGGGCGATCCCACGCAGTCTGGTAATACAAATACAGCTAACCCAAAAATTACAGGCTGCGCTACCTATAGGTCTACCGTAAAACTTTTCAGGGTGCACTGATGTGGTACGTTGCTCAGTGCAAGCCTTCGAATATATATGAGTCCTTTCTGGAACTCTGTGCGGAAGTTTATTGTTCCTTGAAATGCAGTAGTCTCCCGACTGAGTCCTTGTGTCATGAGGCGTGACAGCAGCACGGTTGCTCCCAATAGTACATGAGCAGGAAATTTACGCGCCAGGGGCTCTAAAATGTAGTCGATGAGGGTTGCAACGTGGGCTGTGTGGTGTTCCATGAGCCTTCTCATGTCCGTGTTTCCTTTCGCGCTACACCAAAAGCCTTTCATAGGGGCGCTACGTTCTCCCTCCCCCTCCCCCCTTCCCCAGTGCAGGGTATACAGCCTACCAGGCTCACCCCTGGTTATCCTTCCTGCCTTTCTCTTATTCCTATTCTCTCTCTCTCTTGGTACCGTTGCCGTGAGGAAAAGACCGGACGCACAGAACTGCGGGGAAGGAATGTCTGTCGTCAATAACCACATGAGTGTGTCTGTGAGAGAGAGAAACAAAAAATGAGGGAAAGGCTTCAAGGTCAACCAGGATTATAACATCCGGTTTGCTACCCTACACTATGGGTGGAGGGAAGGGAAAGAAATATGGAAAGAAGAGCGGAAAGAAGAGCAGGCGCACGAAAACAAAGAAACAAACAAACAAAAGGAAGGTGCGGAGCTGTAGTACTACAGCCACTGCCATGCAAAAAGTTTAGTAAGGACTTAAATAGATTTCCGGTGCGACGACAGTTCGGATTGGCATTCTAGCACTGACTGTCCCGACAGGAGCCTGTCGTCAAGGCGGGCCAACTCAGCCGCTATAGTGGCAGTCCGTTCGCGCTGTATCGATGCAAGGGACAGAGAGGGTGTTCTATAGTTTCTTCGCTGCCACAGTAGTTGCAAGCATCACTGTCTTCCATGCCCACTGGCGTAGCCAGGGGGGTTACGGCATCCCTCATAATTATATCGTGGTTCTGGGACGTAAAACCCCAACAATTATTATTATTATATGCATAATTGCGTACCGCAAGATGCGTACTTTCTATTTCGTCGGTCCCCTCAGAATCGCTATCCTCGGTGCGAGCGTTGCAACGGCGCCTGCAATGCTCGAGATTTATTTCAAGCTGAGATGCCAGTGCGCTGACGTCAGCAAAAGCAGGGACGTGCACTCGTTTTTCGTGCATGGGGCGCGGAGCAGTCGTTAAAGGCATTTTTTATTAGCGTCGCGCGCTTGCACATTGTGCCGAATACTTGCGAGGCTACTCACACTTCGGGGAGGTCGAAGGCCTCGTAACGTGAGACAGCGGGAAGCACACGTATCGCCCTGTATGGACAGGACGCCGGGTTCTGTCCCTACTTGATGCTCTTGCATGGTGAGCCGCATTATACGAGCATGTAAGTAACTTCTGTGATATAACGCCTGCAGACGCAGCGAGTTCGACCTCTCATATTAACGCGATGGCGTTAAGGAGCTCGTTTCGCTGAAATTGCGTCGTCGTTGTCGGCGTCGTGTGTTGTGAGCGAAACATCAGCGTTGTCCACGAGAGAAAAATCGAGGTTGAAGCAAATAAAGAAATAACAAAAATCTTCGCCTCGAGTTGGAATCGAACCCAGGACTACTGTGTGGCGAGCAGATGTTATACGACAGAGCCACGTATGGTGCTTGCAACTGTTTTGAAAGAAACAACAACTTATACGAATGCCATGCATTCCTTAACGCGTGTTGTATTGCGTGGCAGGCGCGTAGAATCGCACCGGACATCAAAACATGTGAATTGCGCAACGAGTGGTAGGTTTAAGGGCCCGCCATTTACAAAGCGCACAGACAAGATTAATCATCATTATCAGCAACAGCATCAACAAAGTGTGCAGCTGTGCAGGTGCGCGTGTTACGTTGCGGACGCGTAGGTAAGTACTTCGCCAATTCACAAGAGGAATAATTATGGCGTAGTGGGCACTTCGCAGCTGTATTTGCAGTAGGCATTCTAAAGTAGCTCAACCTTGCCCTTGCGACAAGGTTGCGCTGTCCATCGAGAACCGAAGCGAGGCTGGCTATTGAGAAGGCGACGTGAACGGGGCCCGATTACGCTGTCGCGTTCTGCTCTTGAAGGCGAAGCTCAAGCGTCCTCCAAACTTTTTCACAAAGACTTTGGAAGATTCTTTGTGTGTGTCTAGTTAACTACGATGAGAAACTTGAAAAATAATATGACCCACAATATTTGCATTTTGTTTTATTGTTCTTGTTTCATCGGTGACGTCGGTATATTTATTTTGTAAAAGTATTCCTTACGGTTCATTGATGTATCGCATTTCTGTTGCATTGTTTCTATGTTTTTTCGAAGTGTTCATCCTGTTACCAATATTTCTATTTGTTTTATGCAATAACAGGAGGTCCCCATATAGCTTTGTGCTCTGGGACCTCTTTCCGTATTATCTCCGGTTAGTCCAGTTGTGTGCCACATTTTGTGATAGAAAGAAAACGCACATCATTCTTATTCTGACACAAGCGATGGCGTTTTGTCCTCTCAAAGCATGGCTAAAGATAGTAAGGCATAGACACATTGATGACTGCAAAAGCCGGAAGGCTACCTAGGCTGTGTCGGTTTTTCTGTACCTATCACGGTTTTGGCATGAAATACGCTAGAATGCAACACTAATTTATATCGCAAGCAGGTTCTTTCGCGACTGTGCGCAAATCTAAAGAAGAACGCGTTGTCCATGGCTGTCGTTTGCAAATACGCTCGGAGAATAGGAAGACGTACAGCTCATTTCCGACCGAAAGGAGGAAGGAAACAGAAAAGGAGAAGGCAGGGAGGCTATAACCAGAAAGACTTCCGGTTGGCTACCCTACACTGGGGGATCGGGGAAGGGGAATAGAAAGATGAGAAATAGAGAAGACAGAAGGGAAGGAGAGAGAAAGAATGAAGGAGAGAGTCAGAGAATTCACCGCAGCGTGCGGGATTGCACCACAAGTCAGAGGCGTTCGCACGAGCCCGTCGTCCTCAAAAAACACAAGAGTGCTTTCACTGCCTTGTGGGCCGTCGAGAGACCTGGTCACCTGGACGGTGCTGTAGTAGCGCCCGCACGGAAAGTGGCCGATCATCCAGTCGCCGCAGTGCGTTCTAAAGTACTTGTTTCTCCGAGGCAAAACGAGGGCAGTGGCACAGAAAGTGTTCGATGTTTTCTCCGGTGCCGCAAACATCGCATGCCGCACTGTCAGTCATTCCGATTAACGTAAGGTTCTAAATAAAAGGAGTACGAACCGCTTCGTTCTCCTTATTTCTGATGCGCACGACAAGGACCCTGGTTTTACCTCCCAAATAATAATAATTGTTGGGGCTTTACGTCGCGAAGCCGCAATACGATTATGAGGGACGCCGTAGTGGAGGGCTCCGGAAATTTCGACTACCTGGGGTTCTTTAACGTGCGGCTAAATCTAAGCACGCGGACCTCTATAGCATTTTGCCTCCATCGGCCGGGATTCGATTCCTTGACCTTCGGGGCGGCAGTCGAGCACCATAACCAGTAGACGACCGCGGCTGGTAGCCTCCCAAATCCAACTGCAGATCCACTCCGCGCGTGCAAGGCTGACCCAAAAGCGAGCGCCTTTACTATGATGACTTTAAATAAAGGAGACGCCTGAAAGAAAGAAAGAAAGAAAGAAAGAAAGAAAGAAAGAAGAAGAAAGAAAGAAAGAAAGAAAGAAAGAAAGAAAGAAAGAAAGAAAGAAAGAAAGAAAGAAAGAAAGAAAGAAAGAAAGAAAGAAAGAAAGAAAGAAAGAAAGAAAGAAAGAAAGACGGCAGCGTACTACGCGGTGTGCCAAAAGCTCAAGCCGGCGCGGAGACAAATCTCGCTGTGCCGTTTCTCCATTACGCAGAGCGAGCGGGGTTGAAATTTCGTTTGCGAGCAGAAAAACGATGAAAAAGTAGAAAAAAGAGAAGCAGAAAGCAGAAAAAAAAACAAAAGCGACCAAAAAGAAGCGAACCAATGTCGAAACTACTGCGCGTGAGAACGAGGTGCTTCTGAGACGACGACGACGACTGGGACGACCTTGGTCTTACAAAAGGAAGCACGTCGTCTGCACGTTGCGTCACCGTGAACCACCGGAGCGTCTCCGGACGCAAAACGTGCTCGTAATCGAGCATGTAAGTAGTTCGTGCGAAGTGTATACAGACGGTACACGCTCCACGCCAATGTGCATCGTCCGTCGTATATTACGTACGAACGACACACGATGGAGCGTATAATGCTTCTCACGGTACGCACTGCGTAGTCATCGATGAAGCGCTAGTCTTTCGAGAACGTTCGACCTGTTCGCTTAAACAACGTCGGCGTCGATATTATCGGAAAGGCTGCAGAAGCAGCGTCCATGGATGCTCCGTTTTGAACGATAGAGCAGAGATGTGTAAACGGCGCTCTGTAGTAACGCGAGAATGATGCAAGAATAATTACTTGCCGTTTATCACCGCGTCCATGTTTCTTGTTGCTCTTTTTTTGTTTCGCTTGTTCTCTCGACTGCGAAGGTTTACCGCGATTAGCACATCCAAAGCACAGCGTTTCTCTTCCGTATGTGTTTTGTTGTCACGGCCGATGAATTCTAGCGTCATTCTAAAGCCCCTTTGGCCTTGCTTGCTTCTCTTTTTATTGTTGAAAGCGCTACAGCCAATGTTGTAGTGTAAGGAACCGCGTGTTGTCTCGGAATCATGGCATCTCTACACCTGCCCCCCCCCCCCCCCCTCCCCGTAGTTCTTCAATTTTGCATGTGTATATGTATACGTACACACGTATAAACGCACGCACGAACATGATAAACAATGGTTAACACCCCCCCCCCCTGCAAAAATTTCTGGCTACGCTCCTGTTAAGGGCCACCATCTCGAACTGCCAACGTTGCCATCTTGCATCTGTAACGACTATGAACGGTACTACACGGTACACTCGCACGCATGAATAAACGTCTCTACGGATGCATTCGACGTTTCCTGGCATTGTTAATTTGACGTCATGACCTACAAAATGGAGGAATCATTCATGTAAGAGCCCGGGATGACGGCGCATGCGAACCTTAAAAGAAATACTCTTTTGTGGCCGCAAATTTGCCTCCACATGCTCGCCTCGGCGACCTGGCTGCGAAACCGGCGCAATGCAAATCGAGTGGAAGCTTCGGAAGCGAAACGCATCGCTCGCGTTCGTACCGAATTGAGACCGAATTCCAGGCATGTATATGTAGCGATCGCTTCATTTCTTCGCGCGACGGCGCTCGGTCACGAGTAGCGATACTTTACGACAGAGACCGGCGTCGTAGTTGGATATTCGTTGAGAGCAGTAAATCGTCCGTGATAACTCGCACTATTTTTGGCAAGCGAGTCAGCGTGGGAGTTTCCTGAAAATGGTATCGAGACGATACGCTTTTTCCACTCCCGCCCTCCCTCGGAGTCTCAACGACGAAAGGCTCCGGGCGCCGGCGGCACAAACACACTCACATACATACACAGACATATTTCCTGGCGATTCGTAGATTATTCAACCGAATCAAAACAGCTAAGAAGACCAGAACGGGGCCAGGCTCTATAGGACATCCAAATATAAGACGAAGCTCGACGTTTACTGCGCGTGAATGCCTCGTAGCATCCTCAAAGATCCGCGCTCTATGCTTGAGCTGCTTCGTGCAGCTTGGCTGGTGAACGCGGCTGAGTGGATTACAATCGGCATTATGATGTACTAACATCCTGCATGGAATTTCGTGAAAAGGTCAATAACAATTAACGCAAATAAATAAATAAATAAATAAATAAATAAATAAATAAATAAATAAATAAATCCACCGTGGTTGGGTTAATCCGGGTCCGCCTAGAGCACACAGGAACAGGAAAGAGAGGAAAGGCAGGGATCTAAACCCGTCTAGAAGGACTGGTATGCTACCCTACACTGGGGGAAGGGGTGGGGGAGTTTGAAAGATAGAGATAGAGAGAGGGAAAGCACGCACGCACAGTCACATCTCAGAGTCATGATAACACCATTAGTCTACAACCGCCGGTGCAAGTGTGATGTCTTCAAGAATTTCAACAGTGCCTTGGTCGCCATCGCCTTCATCCGCGACGACTTCTCAAAACGATAGTCTAAAATTGTTGCTGCCGGCATCGATCTGTGGTCAAGGCGAGCTAGAATGGTGGCAAGTGATCGGATATCGATATAGCTATAAGAAAGCATAAAAAAAGCGAAATTCGACATAAAACAGCAAGACCATCATCGCACATTGTTCGCGCTGACGTCATCTAGAAATGCCAACTCCTTTTGACGGTTTACTCAAAGTAATTTGAGTGTATAATAATGCAGGGCCTTGGTCACACGTTATGACAGCACGTGACCTCCACAGATACACGCAGCGTTCGCCGTTGGCACAACAAAGCGCCGGCCGTCATGCGGACTGACTGTCACATATCAATTGCTGAGCATTGTATGTGAAATATGTTTCAAGATAGCAGCAGTAGTAGCACCCGGTGTAGACCATCACTGGGCCGCCGCGTCCAGTAAAGGTTGCGGAGGGAACAAGTGTCGGCCCTCTTGTGTCACCGTGCTGAATCGCAATTCTAATTAAGCTGGGGGCAGAAAGGAATAGCAGGTGGCCCCATAAGGAACCAACGTAGAGGACGCCATTACTAGCGTAATAGGGACAAGGATGAGAGGAATAAACACGGGACCACGCTATAGACTTCAACTAACCTTACATTCTACATGCAAGCACATATGCATAAAAATCGTTACCCGCCACGGTGGTCTAGTGGTTATCATGCTCGACTGCTTACCCGAAGGACGCGGGATGGAATCCAGGCCGCGGCGGCCGCATTTTCGATGGAGGCGAAAATGCTGGAGGCCCGTGTACTTAGATTTAGGTGTACGTTAGAGAACACCAGCAGGTCGAAATTTTCGGCGCCCTCCACTACGCCACCCCTCGTAATCATGTCATGGTTTTGGGACGTTAAACTATTATCACTATAAAGCAACCTTAAACTACTGCGAAACAAAAGTTAGACGCAAACGGGCCACGAGGCCCGATGTACTCCATGGTTGCATGTCTTCGAAACGTTTTGCTTGCCAGAGAGCCGCTTCAGGTACCAACGAGAAAAAAAAAAAAGAAAAAAAAACTCCCTGCTCTTCTCGCCGCATCCATTCGCCCCGCCGTGCAGCGGCGCATTGCGCCAGCAGCGGCGGCCTTGAACGCGCGACTGCTTACGATTAACGACTTCGGATTAACACTTTTGAACTGGGGACTATATTTCAAGAAAGTTGAATCCAAGAATAGATGGTAGCTAGCGTACCATGCATCACGCTTGAAACAAACAAAAAGAGAAATGCTGAACCGTTGACTTACAGCCGTAGCTCTATAATTAAAACCACTGCTCGGATAGCATTTTGAAGAATATCTCGCGGCGCTTCGAATAGCTGCAAAAGCTCCGAATCTTTTCCAGAAAGGTCTCCCAATTCCCGATATACTAAAGTAGCTGTTTACTGCCTTTTCATAGCACAGGGTAACCATTAATATATAAAAAAGAAAGAAATGAGAAGACACGTCGCATCACACGCAGGCTCTGAATACTGCGGACGAGAGTATAGTGCCGTATGTGAGAATTCTATAGCACAGTATTATGAGCTTTGTAAACAACTATAAATCACGACCTTTCAGTAATGAGAAATCGTCTGAAAAAATGAGTCAACCCCTTGGAACTTGCCCAGCAACACGCAGCGACGACTGTTGACAGTTGTAATGTTTCCCGCACATAACCCATGACACGCTGTACGATCTCCTGAAATTTTATTTCTGTGGTCTCTTTTATTTCTGTGGTTTCACGTCTTGATGTGAGCGAGCGAGTGTTCTAGCACATATAGACGCATAAATCTCGGCAAGTATTTTTCATTGTAATGCTGGATGCAGGACATCCTGCAGCGGATATTCTTCACCGAATATCTGCTGTACCAATAAATGCTTCATAGTAAAACTGCGTTCAGAAAGGTCAGTAGCAGGCTTTGAGCTCTTATGCTGATATCTCTCTCATCTGTATGTTCCCCTTCCCCACTCACCCCGTGTAGGGTAGCCAACCGGAAGCTCTTCTGGTTAACTTTCCTGTCTTCCACCTTTCCGTTTCCTTCCTCCTTTCCTATACTGATACCTCATCCGGACCCAGATTGTCACAAAGTGACCGAAACTAATTCACGGAAATGCTGGTCCGACGACAAAAAGAAATAAATCGGTCGCATTCTGAGCGGCAGTTCACCAATACCGAGCTGTTGACGACGGCACCATCGTCCTGCAACTTGTCGGCTTCGGACCACTCCAGCGACCTCATCACCCTAACGCTCTTCTGGCGGCGAGATCTTGTGTAAGGCTTAAACAAACTTGGTTTAGGTCATCGACCGAAATGACAAGCAGTTACTATAAATCTCGCCCTCCGCGCGCCGACTCATCAGAAAGGTCAGCACTAAACGCAGTGACGAGGGACAGAGTACAGAGAAGCAATGCAAACTTGCTTCACTCCCATCTGCGCATTGTATTACGCTTTGACCTGAAGAGCATGACCTGTATACAGTGCTGTAGTGAGACATTCAAATCGGGCGTCATTATGGAATGCGTACATTGGCGTAGATGGTACGAGCGTAGCGAAGCTAAGGATTAACATGTCCGACAACAGTATTGATTAAGATCATGGTTCGAGAAGGGGTTTGCACTTATCAGAATTGAAAGCATGTCTCGCTGTTGAGCGCATAAGCACCGGTGCGGTTTGTCGTCGAACGAAACTGCCTATTACAGGCAACTCGAGGGAAGATAAAATGAATGGGCACAGGGAATGACCTTATCTATATCACGACTGTATGGACTAGATACTACAAGCCTTCCACGGCACATCACTCCGTGCAGTGTTGCAGTGTTATCGACAGTCCTCGCCCCTCCGCCCACCCACTTTCCTTTACTTGAGAACTCCTGTAGTACTTCGAAAAGCAAAAAAAAAAAAAAAAAAGCTCTGGATGCGTGGCATGGATTCCGGCGGCAACGAAGTCCCGTCTGCGTCTATATACCAACCTCACTACATATATAACTCGCTTTCATTCAATGCAGCACAATTTGGCTAGTACAGCCGACGCAGAGAAGCTCAGAGACAGCACTGGAGGGTTAAGAACGAAAGGGTTCAGTGCGAGGAAACGACCGGGAGAGCATTCGCCGAGGTAGCAAGCAGAATTTATCGGCGGGCGGCTGCTAACGAAAGACCGGGTCGAGCGACTTAACGCAATATTCCGCGCGCTAAGTAATAATTACGCAGTGCCGCTATAGAAAAAGAAAGAAAGAAAGAAAAAACGTCTAAACGTGGGTCTAATGGCATAGGAAGAAAGGTATGTACATAATGGGTAAAGCAGACTTCGGTGCTTTAATGCGGTCATTGCGGGCGTGTGAGGGGGTTAGTTGGTTCCATTGTCGTCCTCAGTACTTGATCTCCTCTCCTCTCTCCCTCCCTCTCTTTCTTTCTCTGTCTCCCATCCTTCAAGACGGCACCCTTTATCGCTCTCTCGCCGAAACGTGTCCCTTTCTCTCTTCCTTTGTCAATATTATTGCTTTTTTTTCTTTATATCTCGCTACTCCTTCGAGATTTGTACATGCGATGGCTCGTTCCCTCCCCGCTCTTCTCCTCCACAAAGCGAGCGCTCGGGCTCAACCCAGGACCTCGGTTCTCAGACCTTCCTCGAGCCCTGCTTCGATCTTCTGTAAATGTCCCCAAGCACTACGCGAAGGCCGTCTTTCGAAACGTGGCGCGAAACATAAATCTCCGCAGCCGACGCCGCCGCCGGCCACTCCGCGGTGGCGGCCTTTTAAAAGGGGCGGCGGCGGCGGCGGCGGCTTTCGGACAATTTCTCGTCCAAGGAGCGTCTCGTCTATGGAGCATGAAAGGGAGAACACGTACTCGACAGTGTCAAATCTGCGTGACAAAATATGCCGCCTTCCAGGGCCGCCCGCCCGGCCTGTCCGTGACCGTGTTTGGGTGACTTTGAAAAGAGCGGGACAGTGCCCGCGCGCAGTTTTGGAAAGTTTACACGCATAAGCCGTGCCGGCGTTCTTTGCGCGCGGGACACTTCGGGGCAGTACACGGTTTCACGTCTTGATGTGAGCGAGCGAGTGTTCTAGCACATATAGACGCATAAATCTCGGTTACCCAAGAATGGAGACGTCTCTCCCTCCTCTGCTGACCGTGCCAATTTCTCGGTGCGTTATGCTTTGCCAGCCGCTCGGGGTTTCCAATACAAGCCACTGCTCTCCTAGACGGCCTTCTTTATTTTTTTTCTTTTTTTCCGGAACCATGCATAATCAGCATCGGAAGCGTGTCGCGTCTACCGAGATTCCAGTCAAGATTTCCCCCTCTCTTTCTTATCTCTCTCTCTCGCAGACGGAACACAAGCCAACATCCCACCAATCGCCTTTCTCTCCGAACTTCTAGTACATAAGTAAAAATCAAAATAAGATGACGTAGAAAGCGTGTCGCGGGCTTCAAAGAAGGACATAAAGGAGGCGCGTCTCGGAACGCAATTTAAAATGCTCAGAAAGGGCAGTCTTATAGAAGACGCAGTAAAATAATAAGAAAATCCGACGTCTTCCTTTTATCGGCTACGACCGCACTTCTTAACCCTTCGCTGCGGGCTGTAGCCTTCGTCAGGCATTTGGGTGTTTTCATTTTTCTTCACGCAGTGTAATCAAAGCACGCGCCCCAGACGTCTAAATCCTCTACTATTTGTTATTGTTATACTTTCACGCGTGCCAGACGGCGGACTGTAGACGGAGTGACGCCGACTTCCTGGATTTGTTCTGTTGACCGCTGAAACTTTTCATACTCCAGTCGCGCCTGCTTAAATGAGGCGCGCTACAGTGATTGTCGAACAACGCTGACGCGACGGCACCCGGTTAAACGACCACAGAAATACGCCGCGCACTACGAGTTCCATATTAAAAAAACACCCACTCGACCCTGTCGCACCAATCTGTGGCATTTTTTTTTTTAATTTCTTGCTCCAACCTGAATCATCGCGCTTTCACTTCGATCATCGTGACAGTTTGACCTTCGTTAGGCCGACATTTTTTTTAGCCGTGTTCATTAGCGCGTTCGTGAAGGAGAACAGCGCTACACGGACCAGACACTCTGGGTCGCCTAGGCTTTCTTCTTCGCGTGCCTCCGCCAAACGAATCACTGAAAGAACTACTTTGAACTAACACAAACCTCGATATAACGAACACGGATATAACGAATTACCGGTTATAAAGAAACTACATGAAGACTAGTCTTGGCATAAGTATACAGTGCTTGAAATATACGTTTATAACGAATTTTCGGATATAACGAACTTATTTTTTTTTGTCAGATGTGACTTTGTTATAATGAGGTTTGAGTATAGTCGGTCACAACCTAAGATTAAGTACAAGCTCCGGCTCCAGAACTGCGGCGCGCGCGCGCTGCCGCAGTTCATTTTTCTGGGCAAGAGAGTCGTCCTAGGTGGTTTCCATTCACCTCAAGTAATTTCCGCCTGCTAATATAAATACTACGCCTACTAAGAATGAAAATGTCTGTCATTTCTACCTAAGATATTACCTTTGGCTGAGCAGTGGTGTCGGAACCTTCGCTAAAATTTGGCAGGAAGTTCAAGTTTTCAAGTGAAAACCAGCGACACTAACATGTGTCTGTATGGGAAAATCACCTACCTGAAATACGCGAAAGGTGCTTGACTGTCATGGAAATGGGCAAATGCGATTGGATAGAGCAACTGTGGAAACTTTTCTACGGGTGAGGGCAGCGATGACCATGGGCGGAGCTTACACTCATTCTTAGGTTAAGGTGTTTATTGGACGGCACTTGGCGACAGTGAAGGCAAAAGCACGGGCTCTAAGCGCGAGCGGCGTCCTTTCAGGAGAAGCCAAAGAGGACGACCATCTAGAAATCTAGAAGGCGCTGAGGAGCGCCACCATTAATCAGTTCCAAGGCTTCGCTACAAGTATATATATATATATATATATATATATATATATATATATATATATATATATATATATATATATATATATATATGTGTGTGTGTTGTGTGTGTGTGTGTGTGGTGTGTGTGTCGTGTGTGTGTGTGTGTGTGTGTGTGTGTGTGTGTGTGTGTGTGTGTGTGGTGTGTGTGTGTGTGTGTGTGTGTGTGTGTGTGTGTGTGTGTCGCGCTTTCTTCGTGAAGCTCAGCGAAACACGGCCCACTTCACAATGTGCAGCCCATGAAGTGACGTTGGTACTCCTGTTCACGATGGCACTAACTTAGTGGGCTGGCCAACCCACAAGCTAACGCGGAATAATTTTCGGTTGCTATGCGTTATCTGCAGTACGGCGCGAAAAAAAAAAATAATGAAAGAAAAGGAAACATCGACAGAGCTTCGCGAATTAGCAGAAGCACAAATCAATTTCCACAGAACCCTTGTGAGAGACTACCGCTTGCTGTTTCTCAGTCAGCACCACCGCGCTGTGCAATCACCCATCTCGCCCAGTTTTCCCGAATTCGAAACTTCGATAATTTACGGAAGTGTGCCGAATGAATTCTCAGACCTTTTACCGTCAGCACGTTGCGACATCCACAGTACTCGGAGATATCCACGAGCAATCGTGTAGTACTGTGTCCTGCCATCGTTGCCTTTCTTCATTCAATCATTCAATAGTATGTTGTCAAACATATCGGTAGGCGGAAGTACTTAAAGCGTTCGTGAGAAATTACGCTAAGATAAAGTGGTTCGCAGGGAAGTAGGCAGAAATTTATGTCGAGGGGAAAGGAGAGGGAGGTTCGACCCCCCTTTTTTATGTCCGTGCCTGTGTTCGTATATATGCGTCTATATAAATACCAACAAAATGCAAGCATATGGAGGGGAGGGGTTTGAGGACACCCCCCCCCTCCTAAACCCCCTTGTCTACGCCATTGTTGGCCCACTTTTCTAATCAAATTGTTCAAATATCGTCCTGCCACTGCACGTGTAACAATGAATATAGGCAAAATAGAGCGGTCGATCATTAGAAAGGCTGAGTAATTCGTCCGATGATCACATAATAAAAACTGCCTTGGTCCGCTTTTATTTTAGTTAAAGGGCTGACATTTTCGGTCAGCTAGTCAAGTATGCTCTCTTACTCTAGCTTCGCTCGAAGCCGCAGCCCTACTTCTTCATAACGACATCCGCTACTGCCTTGATCGCCGGCCGAAACGCCTCCTCAATTCGCGCTAACAAACTTCGCTCATTAACGTTAGACAACCCATGCATCATCGCGCTGGGGGGTGCCTGGCACGCACGACTTTCCGAAGCGGCCAGACAAGTTTGACTTATATACGAACGACTGTAACAATTACCACGTAATGCCGTAAACGAAAACGCTGCTCGTCCTCATTGGCGACTGTAGTAAATCAGCTGCGTCGGCGCGGCGCGGTGGTGTGTCTCATTGCGCGATTTCCGCGCGCGCGTTTAGCGCTGTCACGTAGACATTACAGTCGACCAAAAACCCAAAGCATGAAATGTGCTCGAGAGGTGAGACGGCAGATGCCTCCAGGCGTCATTTCGAAACTACTCCCGTGCCTCTGGAACTCGTTCAATGGTCACGTGTATTTCCAGCATGTGCCGCAGCTCTCGGGTGATCGAACCGAAACTCTATTTGAATCGCGTAGTGTCGGCGTCGGTCGCCCATTGACTGTAGGAGGCATGGCGTAGCCAGAAATGTTTTTCGGAGGAAGGAGGGGGTGGGGGGGGGGTTCAATCAACATTTATGTATCTTCGGGGATTGTATGTGGGCGTGTATGTGTATATGCAAATGCAAAATAGAAAAATTTTCGCGGGGGGGGGGGGGGGGTGTTGACCCTCCTGGCCACGTCAACGGTAGGAGGTCACATTACGGTATCACGGTATTTCCTCTTCCCTCAGGACGCTTGTTCTGACCGTCTCGATCGATTCAGTTGCACCTTCCTTTAATTGATTTCTTTGGCATTCGGATGTATACACTCTTCTTCAAAAGTCTACAGGCTACGTTACCTGCAATCCTCCCGGGCTGATCTGGCTCTCTATAAGTATCGGGAGTGCCATGAAAGCTGTACCGCTCAGCCAAATGACACATGGCTCTGTAATGCGCGCTCTGTAGGCGCTCAGATTACACTCGTCTGAACCATACAGAGCACTATCACCTTCCACCTCGCAAAGGATCCCAATTTCTGGCTGTGTCCCGCTACTTCCTCCTGCTAAACGATTGTGAACTGTGCACAATTAGGAAAATGACAATACGAAAGAAGGCGTACAAAACAGATCGAGCCTAATTGCGCGCAGTTCGTACTCGTTCACTAGAATGCACCAACTAGCCCCTCAAGATGTTCTAACACCTCCTGCGATCACTCGTACAGCCTTGGTGATAGCTTTCTGACGAAGTCTCACCGGCCATGTGCGATCGGGCATAACGCGGCAGCACTTAAATGCACGCGCGCCGCGGAGCCGCACAGACACGGAGCGGCGGTCGGCTTTGCTCGTTTGTCCGTTAGCATCAAAACGAGCGGCTCTTTATCAGCGGCGCCTCCCCTCGACCCGTGCGACCGGTCGCGCCCCCTCAACACGTAAAGACGGCGTCTCCTCTCATCTATGAACGGCTCTCCTAATTGACGTCTAAAGCACTCGAGGCAACACGTTACGCGTCCATGCAGTCTATAGACGCGCTCATAGCAACGGGCGCTTTTGTTTCTATGGGTGGTGCTCACATTCACGCCCCATCATCGGCTCCCTTCTGGCAACGGAAACCAATTTTGGAGGATATGCTTCTTTACTGGCTGTATGCATAGTGTTGAAGCTGTCCATACGTCACGGAAGTCATGTTTGTTTAAGTGAAGGTGAATATGATGTTAACCCCTCATTCTCACTTTCATTAAATGCGTTAGGAGAGAGCTAAATAATTGCCAATAACTTCACTCTCTATTCATTTGCACGTGCAGAAACCAAGAATCATTGCATCAAAGAGAGAGAGGAAAAAAAAAACGATGAAGCAAGGGAACGGAATATGGGAAAGACCTTGTGACATGTACGCCCATGAGACCATTGGCCCGATTCACAGAACACATTGAGGCAGCGGCCTGCATGACAAGCCAGCCGACATGACGTATTGGTCCGGCCCACTTGCACGTTCGGGCAGGCGAAATGATGGGTTGGGCCAACAACCCTACGGCACCTTTCGCGTGCCCCTGGAAGGGTCAACAGTCTCGACCGCCGGGCTGCACAGACCGTTATGTATTCGGACGCCTATAACAAGCGAGTGAACACCTAGGTGTCTCACGTGACTCACTCTTATTGTACATCCGTTGCGTGTGTCAAAGGAAGAGCAGTATAATGGTGACGACTATACCAAACAGAAAAGTGTGCCGTTTGTTATAGAAGTGACACCAGAACACTTTTCTTCAAGGAGAAGCCGCTACGAGACATTTGCGGATGATGATTATGATTGCAAGCAAATTCGCAATAGAACGGTCAGCACCATAACTTGAAAAAAAAAAAACTAATGAAATGACATTTCTCACATAATTTTCCCCGATTACACTTTCCCTGCAACCTGCGTCCACCGATTTCACCTTGCACCCGTAGAGGTCATAGTCTCGCGACTCCATCTTAATTTCTGCTGCTACTACAGTGACCACTGACTAAAGTGACTAAAACACCATTGACAGACTTAGTGTATTTCTGTCTATCGCCACGTGTAGCGTCCAAATCGTGTTGCGCTTTGGACGCTTTGGATGCCGTGTTGTATCGCGGTGGGGGAGTGGGGGGGGGGGTCACGCTTGTACCCCTTGGCACTTCGCTACCGACGCCCATGAACAGGCTGGTACTCAAACTGTCTCACACTGATGAAAGATACACATATAGGATGGACGTGATTGGTTCTGAAGGTGTCGCAGAGAGCAGCGACTGGCGTTGTCTGTTTGCTTTTGCTTCCTTGCAGCCATTGGCATGTTCCAGTAGAAAACGTTAGTAGAAGTAGAAGTGTAAGTGTTAGCTAAAAGCCGACTTCTTCTGTCTCTCATTCCCATTAGCAGCCATTGTTTACCTCCAAGGTAGTGCCTGGTGAGATTTCTCCTGTGCGTGATTAAACAATAAACATTTTGTTCAAAACGCCGTTGATTGATGAAATAAACCAACGAAAGACGCCAGATGTTTTCTAAAAGCAAAACGAAAGAACGCCAGATGTTTCTAAAGCAAAACGAAAAGACGCCAGCTGCTTAACGAAAGACGCCAGATGTTTTCTAAAGCAATGGTTTTCTAAACAATGAAAATTCACAGCGTACATGTAAAATTAAAGTGAGCTGCAAGTCGCCATAACTAATCGAACCTTTAGTATAAACGCGCCCGATCTCACGTCGGTGATGATGTACTGGGCGGAATTCACGGAAGATTCACGGTTTAGCGATGAACCTCCTCAGCTTCGCCCACTCATCATCTCTGTGGCGTATCAACGTAAATATGGCCTACGACTCCATATCGTTTGTGTGTTGCGTACTGTGAGCCTTGCGTGATGATGACGTCATTACCGCAATGTCCATATTAAGTGAAGTGTGACGAAAAATAATGCCCCAATGTACACGAAACTGAAGATGAGAAGGATAGAGAGAGAGAGAGAGAAATCGAATGCAAGAGAGGTAGGGAAGTAACCAGACAGCTGTCAGAATGGCACATTCCACAGACATGCGCACAGGTCAGGCCTGGCGAGCCGCCGTGGCCAGCGGTGACCTGGAAGAGGGGGCCCGTCCGCAGCAATCCACCGACTGCTTTGGCTTAGTAACGCTTATTCTCTCGCATCCAAATGGAATATACACAGACATTTTGTCGGTTCGAATTACCGCCATGCTTTTAAAGAGCACTAAGTAGTTCCAATACTCGACAGACATTACAACTACATTACAACTATAAAGATGGTCTCTCAGAGATAGGGCTCTGGAGGCTGTAAATTGCTTCCTGCATTTTGCCGCACGTAGCCACGGTACTAATGTCCTAAAGTGCAACCTTAAATTCCTTGCGACATTCCGCGGTCCATCTGATTCCTGCCGCAGCAGAAGCGAAGATATTGTTCCTCCTGCTTCGCGGCAATTATGGTCGTTATACTTGCCCCAGACTATAGCTAATTGCGTGCCCGTACCTTATAAGAGGAGTGCAAATGTTTATAGCTGATCGCATCGTTGGGCACTAACTATTCTGCCGATAAAGGCGTCGGTCATTTACTGTATTCATTCGTTGGCAACCGGAACTAATGGTAACCCGAGGTGCGGAAAAAAGGAAAGGCAGACAGAACGTAGCATCTTGGCGTTTCCAGCCGATGCGGAGGTTCAGTGAACTTTTTATCTCTCGTAGACGTCACTTTTCTTTTTTCTTTTTTTTGCTGTTCTTGTTGCTCCTTATGCGAGCCAGACGAGAGTAACCAGTAAACTGGTCTCCTTCGCGGTAACCCGGAATTAACTAATAAATTACAACATCGGCGCGTCATGCAGTACGCCGACGCGTATGGACATCGCTGGCCGCCGTATAGGTTTATCTGCAGCTGCATTAAAGCAGAAAGAGCAGTAAAGGCAAGCCCAATTACTAGTTAGATTGCGTTAAGCACGCACTGACTTTTTATTTTGTTCCCAGAGGATGAATGACGTCCGTAAGCATTTTTCCTCGAGTAGGAAGCATTGCGCTGCAGAAGAGCTTTTTTCCAGACAACTAATTTAGCCACGCCAGGCGAGACTACTCGCCCTAAAGGAAATGCATATGGAGCGGCTCATTGGGTGACTTTCACACGTGACTGACATAAGTCAGTGCAGGCCCGACAGCGTGGACGACGGGAAGTGTACGCTGACATAGCTACGGAATTGTGACTATAGTCGAGTACAACTTTAGAAGTCTGCGGCATTTCCGTCTCAAATGCGGATGGGCACAAGCCTGCACCAATGGGCGCGCTCTCCAGACTAACGTCATGAGCCGGACGGCCGGTGACTCCGCATTTGGAGAACATTGCCGAGTGCATGAGCGGGACTGGCCTGCACGCTGACTTGCACGCGGGACATCCTTGAAGGTGTTATATGCCGCCCGATAAAGAAAGCCTCAAAGGCGTAGTGATTGGAGCATCCGGGCTTCGGCACTACAGGCCCAGAGTTCAAATGCATGCGTCGAAACATCATTAATTATTATTTTCATTTATGTTGATCCGGAGTACATATGTGCAGCTCTGTCTTGAACTCACGCTCGTGCGTGTGACGTCACCGTATGTTAGATCATCCACCGATACGAAAGCCAATCGCGCTAGCTAAAGAAATGCTTTTCGCATTTGAAAAAATGAACGACAGGATACAAGACATACGCGAGTGCATGCCAAATCTCGTGGCTCCGCCTGATGCTTCTTCACGCCAGATACGAAGCGATCGGAAGCAATCGTGCCCACTTCATTGAACGTCAAATGACTATCTTGATTCGTGTAATAGGGCATAAACCGTGAAGCCACGGTTACATAAGTGAACCTTTTTCCTAGAAGCGTGCAAGTCGTTGCAGACAGCGCAGCCCAAAACTACAGGTCCTCATCTCTACATATATCTCAAAACAGCCTTCCATACATGCCCAATTTTTTCTATCGTTACGTAAGAGTTATTTATTTATTTATTTATTTATTTATTTATTTATTTATTTATTTATTTATTTATTTATTTATTTATTTATTTATTTGTTATTTACATCGTGGAACGTATGGCCAGTTCGCACGTGGTGCAGGACGTTACATCTGCGTGACGAACATGGCCTGAACTTGCAAAGGCGTCCCAGGCAGTATTCCTCATTCACAATTACATTTTTTACGCAATAGCCTTCTCGTTGCGTTAATAACGAGTCAAGCTGACTGTCAGCGATCGCTTGAAGGCTTCAACGTCAAGCTGCGTGTCGTTCAGATCAATACAAGAAGAAAACATGACGTGGTGCGGTACAGCAGTTAACCTGTAACGAAAGAGAAATGCCGACCGTCCGAATGCTATGCTGCAGTACAGACACACACTACGCTCATGGCTGTCTCTTACATCGTATCTACAACGCGCAGTTATATAAAAACAGAACAAAAAAAATTGACGAAGCTTGCACTAAGCCGCGCAAGGCTTGACACAGCGAAACTGGGCGATTCTGAAGACTAATCTGGTTGCTTCTAGGTTGTTTCTAGGCCTTATAGCTAGGTGATGGGGTTCTTTCTAGGTTGCTTCTCGGTCGTTGCTAGGCTTTAGCTAGGGGATGCTAGGTTGTTTCTACGTTGATTGTCAGCTCAGAGAAATTCGATGTAAACTACAGACAGTCACAGACGCGACACGGATGTCCAAACTCCAGAGACAAAAACTCGCGCTGAAACAAAGCGTTCGCAGCTCTCATAGTCGCTTCAGGGTCTTCTCGCAGCCGCCGTTGCCTTTCCCGTTCCTCGTGTTGTGCTAACTGTTTTCTTCCTTTTTAGTGGAGCAGTGGTGAGTAGTGGGACTTACCCAGTATCGGTGGCACACTCCTTTATGATGATGATAGTTTTATGATAGGCCGCACAAATTTCTGTGGCACGTACCCGTTTGTTGGGCTAACTGCTGTCTTCTTCATTTTTAGTGGACTAGTGGTGAGTAGTGGGACATGCCCAATTCCTGTGGCACATGCCTGATAGGACACACAGGGCAGGCCACAGAGGATAGGCCGCACAAATTACGGCTGCCTCGAAGAGCAGTGGGAGGCCAAGCTATCAGACCCAGACCTGAAGAATCAGCGAAGCCTGGTTCAACGGGCACGAGAGATGGCGAAGGCCCGCGGCTACCTGGAATAAGGAGGCCGCCCACCTTGGGCGCACAATGCGCTTGCTCAAAAGAAACGTTTATTCTCTCTCTCTCTCTTAAACAGCTTCGCTGTTATAAACTAAGGTTGTTGCCTATTTATATGCGATACCATGATTAGTCTGAGATTGAATAACAACGTTATTGTTATTGTTATAAGAGCCCATAGTTTACATTAGTGGATATTAGTCGATATCAACCATAATTTAACCAACATGTTCTAACAGTATACCAACATTAGCAATAGCTTGCCCAAAATATCACTGTGCACTCAGCACCTCCACCAAAATGATACCGGTATATAAGGTTTCCTTTCGCCTTATAAGGATATAAGACGAAATGGAAGGTAAGTACTAGATACAAGGCATCGCTGGCATAACTAGTACGGCAAGCAGCCTGTATACTAGCACCAAGGGGTTTTATAGAGACTTATTATATAACCTCCTTGACTAGCACACTGCGCCATCTTCTTTGTGTTCTTCCATTGTGGCTCTGCTTGCCGCACGGCGAAATTCTTTTGCCAACATTAGACGACATCATTTAACAACTGTAGCCAACAAAAGCTAGTGCTAACCAGCGCTGGTTGTATGCGTGTGAATACGGCAATCCGATGCGCCACCGCTCTCGCGTATAAAACAGCAGCTGAGGAGGGCTTATATCTACGGGCACGAATGACAGGGCACATACTGCGGTACCAACACAGGAAACTAGTTTCTTCATCACCGTGGTGAGAGCGCCCCAGAATGCCTAACTGGCTGTGACACACCCCGTGCATCGAAGCCCGTGTATGGTCTAGCTCGGTGTCGAAACCCCATCGCACAATGCGCGCGAAAACTTCCTCTTATCAGCTGACGGTGTTGCAGGAGAACAGAACTGCGGAAAGGGAACTGAACAATTCAGACACGTTACATCTCGCTCGCGGGAGGGAAAATAAGTAAATAAAAGAAGCGGGCTTTCCCGTCACGCACCAGGAATTCTAGCCCCGCCCCGCTGCTTCAGCCTCCTGTGCAACGGCAGACAAGATGCGGTCAAGGTTAAACACTCGCTTCCTCTCTACCTATTTTTATCCCCCTAACAGGTGAATTTCCCCTTGCTACACCGGGTCTGGTCCCCTATTGCGTTTCAATGGCTGTCTCCGACAACATTGTATCTATATAACTGTACTTCTTATCCTCCTTGTCCATCCGCCTCTTCTTTCCGTTCACGTAATCGTTTCGCATTCGCAACACGTAATCGTCGTTCCCGGCTTGCGCAATCGCCGATCGAGCGACAGTGCAACGCCGGCCGCAACACGAATGCACGTGCAGCCTCGGTCCAGCTTAGAACCGCTTGTTACTAGGGGAGCGGACAGGGATGGACCGTAGGCTCAAGTTCGTGTGCGGACACGAGCACGTGCCTGAAAGAGCATCGCGTGCCTATGGAAGTGGACGCCGTATCGGCTCCACATCGGCGCCTATAGAAGAGTAAGAACGGTGTGGAGCGCATTTGGAAGGCCTTTTCAGATTGCGATTGATAGTTTACCACTATCCCTCAAGAAAAGAGTATATTGCAGTTGCATGTTACCGGCACTTTCCTACGACGCAGAAACCTGGGGGCTTACGAAGAGTGTTAACCTCAATTGTGAACGACGCAGCAAGCCAACGGACAAAAAAACAAAAAAAAACAAAAAAAGCTCATAGGTGTAACCTTCAAGGAGTACTGACACGGTTTTGAGACATCGCAAAAGAAACTTTTTCGTTTCCTTGGTATGCAGTGTCAAGCTCTCCACACATCGGAGTCAGACAACACGTATAAAATATTTTACTCAGATTTTAAAGTTTTCGTCGCTGAGCATCTGCAAGTCAGCCGCACCGCAAAGGACATTATCTCGACGAGTCAACACAGTTCAACTGAGTTTGCGAGCTCTGCGTCCTGCATGCAGCCTATAAATCGCAGGAATCACTTTCGGGCTCGCTGGGCGATAATTTACTCATCGTTGTTTACCTGCACCACGAGCAGATGACGGATCTGCCGCTATTACGACGCGAGTTGTTGTCTCCCCGTGACGTCACACTGCGATTACACGTCACCGAGAAGCCGCCCTGTCGATATCGAAACCGAAAGTGTTTTTTTTAAGGTAACGATATTAAAAATGTATTAGATGCATTTCCAGACACCACAATACTCGTTTTAGGGTTCTCGACACCAGTGTTTTTACTTGGAGTGACAATCGGAAAATATTTCGAATTCGTGTTAGTACTTGTTTAAGGGGCAAGAGGAGAACAGAGTAGGCCAGGACACGAACGGGTTTATGGACATCTTAGTCGAAATCAAGAAGAAGAAATGGGCATAGGCAGGGCATGCAGCGAGAAGGCCAGATAACAACTGGTCATTAAGAGTAACAGAGCGGATTCCAAGAGAAGGCCAACGCTCGAGGGGAGGCAGAAAGTTAGGCGGGCAGATGAGATTAAGAGGCTTGCGGAGATAACGCGGCCGCAGCAAGCACGGGGCCGGGTTGATTGGCGAAACATGGGAGATGCCTTTGCCCTGCTGAGGGCGTAGTCAGGCTGCTGCTGCTGCTGCTGCTGATGATGATGATGATGATAGTGGTAGTGGTGGTGGCTATACAGAAGTCCAGTTGCGAGTACTGAGGCTGATTGCTACAAGGGACTAACTGCGTCCAAACTCCTGACTGCGTGACACGTTGCTAAGGTCGATTTCATAGAAAAAACGACGGACATTCGGCGACCAACTTTGGGCTGTCAGCAGGCCCGCGAGGCGGCGGTGAGGCAAGGCCTCGACGTCCCCACGTGGGAGACCTAAAGCCCAGTCGGCGAAAGCTCTACCGGACCATCAATAAAGTTGTTACCAACCAAAATTTATTATTTCGTTTCGATGTTTCGCCTTAAGCGCCATAGAGCCGAAGGGCAAATGCCTGTTGCTGTGCACTTAAGGTCCCGCATTGTTTCCTATTCGTTAGCTGCAAACATTTAATGCATCGGTGCAATATGCTGCAGTCGTTTTTCGCAAGAAGCTGCTTAAATTATATATAAAAACAGTTTATTTTCCTCTCACCTCTTAAACCTCGAGTAATGCCCATACAAGCACAAACAACACCACATTCTAGAAAAGAAGGGGTGCGCAATGAAACAATTCATCACAGTCCGTCGTCGGACGATTGGAAACGGTAAGTACAGTTGTTGCGACACAGCCCGACAAAGTAGGAAGCAACTCTTTTCTTCTGCCCCATGTCATTGCAGCAACCTCCAACAGCCCCGAAGCTCTCGACTCGTGATGTCTCAATGCAATGCCGCGCAACTGAAGCGCGGTGACGTCACTACCGCGAACGCTACGTGCCCGGAATGCCCGTTTGTTGTACCCACAGCCGGCGTGACTTCCCATCCTGCGGTGGCATTGTGTTCTATGTTTATTGGTTCATTTGTCTCTTTGCGCGCCCTTATCTTCCCCAACGGCGGCGCGCCTTTTGAGCGGCTGGCACTCGAAACAGCGGGAAGACCATGCCGTATATGGTATAGTGAGCGCAAGCGCGTGGCCGGGGCGCGTGTATTACGAAGTCCGCACCGGTCCTCGACATGCCACCAAGGCGAAAACCGAGTTCACGGCCGGTGCTCCCGGGGGTAGCGCGTGGCCGTACGTGAGCGGAGTCCGTCAGCAGGGCTGTCAGTCCACAAGGACGCTACGACGTGTGCTGTTTGGAGAGGACTCCTCCCCCCTACACGCACAAAAGTTCACTACCCTTTCGAGCGCGTGCGCGTTCCCCACGCCGATACGCGGGAAGATACACCCGGTTGCGTAAGACAGGACATACCCTACAGCGTTCACTGACTTGACTTGAGCTGAGCTCCGGCAACCGGGTGGTGCCCCCTCACATTGAGGGAGCACCCACGTGCCATGTAGGGGGCTTGGCCCCCAC
Organism: Rhipicephalus sanguineus; assembly: GCF_013339695.2. Taxonomy (NCBI): domain Eukaryota; kingdom Metazoa; phylum Arthropoda; class Arachnida; order Ixodida; family Ixodidae; genus Rhipicephalus; species Rhipicephalus sanguineus. The sequence goes on from NC_051178.1 coordinate 118,974,923, forward strand.
GTTCACACACTGGCAATAAATGTTTCTACCACCACCACCGGCAACCGGGAAACGCTTTGTCGCTGATGTCACTGCTTCGTACGGGTAATAAGAACTACTTCTTGAAACGCAAGTGACGAGAGAAGATGGAGTGAACGAAAGGACGTGAATCGACCGAGTATACCATTATTTGTTAGACATAACCATACAAAACCAAGATATAGTGAAGCCGAGGAAAGCATAGGAGGTGTTATATCTGGTTTGTACTTGAAATATACTAATTATGAGATAAAGAGAATATGACTGAAAGTGGACGAAAGAACAACTTGCCGCCCTTGGCGACCAAACACACACATTCGCAATACGTATAATACGAAGGTTATGAATAGGCTGACTTCCTCTTCATTCGCTGTTCTTATCTGCTTTGTATTTCGCCCGTAACAACGTGAAAGAGTTGCGGGCCCTCGTCACGTGACGGGTAAGTTAGCGGCTGGCAATATTTCCGTTCTATCCTTGTCTACTCCGCTCTCATCCACAGCATGATGACCGCCGTTCAGGTGTCAGCTGCTCGAGCTAGACAGTGCGGCAATCGACAGAAATTTTTCTTTTTCTTCGCCCCCTTTGCATATATTTCCTCAAATAAACGACCACTTACTTTACTACTACTTCGCTTGCTGCGGTATGTCAGCCGCCTCGAAGTTACAAAACCGGTGGGACTAAAGTTAGCAAGAAAGGAGGTGAAAGAAAAGTCGTGCATGTTCTGAAGTTCAGGCTCGGGCTCGGACGTTCTCGGCTGGCTTAAAGATGACAGCGCTTGCGACTACAATAATTACGGCGCTGTGATGAAGTGACGCATAGAAAATGCTATGTTCTTGTGCCGTACACCTTAGCCTTCTTTCATGCTTCGAAGCAGCTCACTCGAAATCAAACGTGACGCGCGTGGGCGCAGACAACCGTCTGTTCATTCCTGCATGCCCGTGCATAGTACAGCAAACGGCACTAAACGTTACCACGAACAAGAACAATCTCTCGAATTGCCCGGCAACCATGAAAGATTGAGTTTCCAAGAGCCACCGAGCAGATGGGCGTCGGAGAGTGGGCGAAGCGGCGTCAGAAGAGGTTGGTTGGCCAAGGCTATAAGCATGGTGATGTCATGCTTTCTCCAAGCTTTCTTTTTTCTTCGGCAATGCCGGAGTAATGTTAACGGCATACAACCCCACACAGGGATATATATAGTGCGGTACGTAGACGTTGGGTCTAGGATCGGCGGCGTCGCCGTCGTCACGGCAGGCATATTCGGACGACGCGCCACGCCATTGCCCACCACGAGTGGGCAGCAAACGATGCGTCCCAACCCCGGAACCGACCGCAAATCTCGGCTGATGCCGCGGAATGAAGCGCAAGACATATCTGCATCTCGGAACAGCCGAACGCGGGCCAGATCGGCTGGGAGGGGGCGCAGACGTGTCCCGCAATGCCGACTCGAACTCGCCCTTCCCCCATCCCTAACTCCCTTTCGCGTCCCAGCTCTTTCCACGTCTGCAATTCCCTGTTTCCCTAGCATTTACTTTTTCTTCCCCATTTTCCGCCTTTGCTTTTTTCTCCTACTAGTTCTCGTTTCGTTCCGACTTTGGCAGTCCATGTGAGTAGGGAGAAGCAGAGGTTGGATGCCGGTTCGCGTTGTGCTCCCGTTTCGGGAGCAACGCCGGGAAGGGGGAATCGGCACGCAGAGGGTAAGAAGGGCTTCGATATAGCGGTGCCCTATACTGCATATACAGCGCTTCCTCTTTTTCCCCTCCCCGGCGGTGCTTCTCCCTCCACTGCCGCCGCACTCCCGGCGCATGACACTACTTGGAAGGAGGCCAAAACCCCTTCCCGAAAGACGCAGCCGGGACGGCGGAGTAGTCTTATTTGCGAGACGGCGTCTGTGTCCCGCTCGCCCCTTTGCCGGGGCTTCCTTCTCCGCAGTCCCGGTTTCCCGGCGCTCCGATGCCCCTGTATCGGCGTGCTTTTTTTTTTTGTGTGCGTGTTTTGCTGCCGTCCCAGCATGCATGCATGGCCCGACTCGCCGTCTCTTCTTCGTACGCTCTGTGTTTTCCCGTCGCGTGCACTGCTGTCGTTCGGTCAACTTGCGCCACTACATGCAGAGCAGACCCCGGGCAGTCCGCAGTATGCAGGTGCACTGCGCCGGAATAGTGTGCCCCTTGCATTTAAAACAGTCATTTATTTTTACAGCGATGACTGTTATACGGTCTCGCTGGCCTAATTGGTTTGCTCGCCGCCGGTGAATATCACCTCAGTCGCGAAGCACTTTGCGAGAGAAAGAGAGAGAGAGACCGGCATAAAGGGGAATGCAGGGAGGTTAACCAGATTCCAGTATCCGATTTGCGACCCTTCACTGTGGAGCTAAAAAAAAAAGAGAGAATAAAGATATTCCAGAACACCACAACAAACCCGCGAAATGAAAAGCACTCCGAAAAAAATTAAGTGAGCAGTAGCCAGGATGGTTAAAATTACGCACTTCAACAATGGTAGTCGAAATTTTCAACTCTTATCTACGTTTCCTTAATTATTTTCTTAATTAATTAATTAATTTATTTAGAAATACCTTACAGGCCTCAAGAAAGGCACTGAGTTATGGTATAGTTCACAACACAAAAACCGATAGAAAGCATCCACGAATATCAGGATGCTAACAAGGATAAAAATTTAGCAGAAACTCTCTTCAGGCGAAGTGTCAGTTAGTGTATAAGAATTATTTTTAATTGCATCTTTTCACCAACACATGACAACGCTAACCCACATTAGCCCTGAATAGCAGACACTAACCATAATTTAGCCAACAATAGAAGATATAAACCAGTGCTAACGACTGCTGCTAGTACGCTAGTAAATGTGGTAGGCCAGAGCACCACCCCCACTGTTCTGTCAGTGCCCGTCCAGGTGTATTTTTTTTTTCCTTCGACAAGTCTACCGCGCGTTTTGTGAACACTACTATAGGTTTTCTTTTCTTTGATTTCTTTTCCACATGGTATAGTTACTTGTTGAAGCAAGTGTCCCCACCTGCTTTATATTCGCACCAACTGCATATAACGCAAACACTTGACGCGGTTACTGCCCTGTCTACAACTGAAATTCATTGTGAGACCTATGTCTCCCTGCCACTTCAATATTACGGCAGTGGCAAGTGCGCATTTTGCCTCTTGCGCCACTGTCCCCAATTTGACCGGCATCGCCAGACTATCCAGTGTGCCTTGAGAAGACTTAGTGATCGGCATTTTACTGAAGAAAAGAAATTCGGAGCCTGGCCTCACAGCTCATCAGCCCAGAAAGCCACGCGGGCTCTCCTGAAGTTGTCAAATGAAACGGAATTAGTGACCGCCTGTGATACGCTGCATTGTACTACTACATGTGCACTGTAGATTATGTACATTCATGTTTTCTCTCTTTTACCCCCCCCCCCCAGGTGCAGGGTAGCAAAGTCGACATAGTGTAGTTAACCTGCCTGCCTTTCATGTATTTCTTCTCTCTGTCTACTGCCTTATGGGTCGGTCCACGTGCTTTTACGCTTTTGCGCTACGGATGGAGAGAGCATGCACAATTTTCAACGGCCAGTAACCTTACAATGCTTACGCATTTAAATAAAAGGCAAAACGAGAAATGAGGATAGAGGTGTGACTGTTGTTACGAAAAGTGGCTCTATTTTCTGCAACATGTAAGGGAGCACGGCACGCACAATGCCGTTGAGGGGGGGCGGGTGGCTCAGGTGAGGTGTTGGTAGTTAGTGCGAGACAGAAGAGATTCGCAAGAACAAGGTCTAGTTGGTGCTTGCTGAGAGACATTATTTTGCCGCAATAAACACACATACACTAAAAGAGATGAACACCGTCCATATCGTCTCTCCGTGTTCCTTCCTTCCTTCCTTCTTTCCGTGTGTGTGTGTGTGTGTGTGTGTGTGTGTGTGTGTGTGTGTGTGTGTGTGTGTGTGTGTGTGTGTGTGTGTGTGCGCGTGTGCGTGTGTGTGTGTGTGTGCGTGTGTGTGTGTGTGTGTGTGCGTGTGTGTGCGTGTGTGTGTGTGTGTGTGTGTGTGTGTGTGTGTGTGTGTGTGTGTGTGTGTGTGTGTGTGTGTGTGTGTGTGTGTGTGTGTGTGTGGTGTGTGTGTGTGTGTGTGTGTGTGTGTGTGTGTGTGTGTGTGTGTGTGTGTGTGTGTGTGTGTGTGTGTGTGTGTGTGTGTGTGTGTGTGTGTGTGTGTGTGTGTGTGTGTGTGTTCGGTTACTTCTCTCGCCGATAAGGAAACGGCGAACTCAGAGTCCAGTAATAGAATCCAGTAAACGAACCCAGAGCCTCTTGCATTGCGAGTGGACCCTCCACCGATTCGCCACCGCTGCGGAGTATAAACCGAGTAGTTCTTTCGCCACGCCAGCGTTCTGCCCTTCCCGCAGCTTACGCTAAATCAGCATCCCATTCCCGACCGCAGCCGCACAGACACCTAGTCGACCTCCAACGAGGAGGCATCATAGCGAGCCGTGACTGGGCAAGAATCAGATTCAAATTAATTGGGCGTGCAAGTCGTCTCATATTCGAACGAACCGTGCGCGCATGGTAACATTTACAATAAAGTAATTGCACATTTTGTTTCAATGCGAATGTAGAGCTTCAATTCAAGCTGGGCTGCATTTTATTGCTCCGTCGTTAACATTTTGCAAAAGAGAGCTGTACGAACCATTGCATCAGCACCCAAGAATGCACCATCGACTGAAGTTTTCAGAAATCTTAACATAATGCCTTTTAATATGGCTAGGCAATACAAAAGCGCAACATTAATACTCAAAATAATGAATAAAAACGTGCCCCTTCACTCATCATTCTTAATAAAACCTAGAGGTCACACTCGACAGGCGGAACAACTAAATCTTAACCTGCCAATAGTCCACATTGTTTACGGCCGTCGAACAGTATCCTTTGTTGGTGCAAAAATCTGGAACAGTATCCCTACCCTAATTAAATGCCTGCCAAATATGACGCAATCGCTCAGGAAACTCTTCCTATCGGGGAGTTACCAGTCACCATACTGATATCGAACTAATAACTCTCTGTACATGCACATTGGTTCTGTTCCTTTTTATTTTTTATTTTTTTGCACGATCGTATCTTAAAATGTGATTTGTGATTGAATCTTATATATCAACATTGTACTCGCTAAATAAACCACAATATGCAATGTCTGTAACGGATCCTTAACTGGCCATATCGGCTACGGATCCGAATGCTCTCGCAGCGATTTTTGTAAATCATTTCAATGAAAATAAAAACATTCTTCTTCTTCATCTTCTTCTTCTTCTTTTCATTTTGTGCAGCCCACGCCGTCACACGCCGCAAAGCTAGATTCCAGGGGCATAGCCAGGAGGGGGGGGGTGTTGGAGGGATTGAACCCCCCTCCTCCCCCGAAATTTTTCGATTTTGCATGTGTATATATACACGCACACATACAAACGCATGCGTGAACATAAAAAAGTATGGTTGAACCCCTCCCGAACAAAATTTCTGGCTACTCTTCTGCTAGATTTTCCTGCAAACTACAACATCCTCCTCGCCTTCCTTCATCACACGCCGGATTTCATGACAGCAACAAAACCCTTGCAGTGCGCTTCTTAACAACTTCGCTGTAAAAGCAGCGCTGGATATACGATAAGTTTCCGTTCTTGTCTTTTTTTTTTATCTAACATGGACACGTGAACACCTCGAGATGTTTCTCCTGCTAGTTTTGATTGCAGTTCTTAGTCTTAACGTAGCACCCTGTAAAACTCAAGACGCTGTTTACGTTCCGGGTTATCGCGCAGTACCAAGTTGCGGGCGTGTACCCGAACCATCGTAAATAAGCGTCGCACGTCGCGTAAAGTGCGTTCCGAGCTGTCTAGAGCCTTGGTTAGCGCGAGAACAGAGATTACTGCTATAGTCCCCAATGCGTGGGAAGTGCTTATGGAAAGTTTGCGGCTCGACAATGCGACTGGTCATGGTTTCGTTTCGCTCCCAAAGTACGCGGAAGTGCTGTTCTTCAGTGCTACAAGCACGTTCTATTCTCTCGAATTATGGCTTTAGCAGGTTTCAGGAGCGCAAATTTGCCGTTGATATTTCGCTGTGAATTTTTTAAAAATATAATTTATCTCTCACTTTTTTTGGTTTAGAGCGAGCGACTGGGCAAGTGGTTACTGGTACTTGTTTGCAACCGTACTCGATGTTGTGTAACTATAACTGTGCTAGGTATACCGCCTCTCTCCTTTTTATTCTTTTTTTTTACTGCTGCTCGGAGTGCCATTCGTACACTGCTTTCACGCGAAGCATTGTTTGGGAACCTTCTACACAGGATCTCGCATTGTCTCGCTAGCTCTCGCCAGGTATATAGCCAAAGTCTCGCAAACTCTCGGTTAGCCGCAATAACCTAACAGCTGCAAAACATGAGTCTTTGTTTCTATATGTAGCCCCATCCAACGTGCCTCCACGAATGCGCCGGTCGCTAACGCCGTTCTTTGTGCGACTACGTGGTAAAACGTCAAACCGCATCCGAGCATTCTAATCGCTACAAATATCCGCGATAAGGGATTAGAATTTTTTTTTAATTGACAGTCTCTTTAGAACGCTAAGGATAGCGCGGAAGAAAGCGTATGCTCTCAAGAGACACTCATTAAATTACTTCGACGTTATCGTCGCCGTCTCGTGTTACGACAATCAGCTCAATGCTTCGCAACACAATGATTCGACAAAATAGCGGCCACATTCACATTCTTGGGGGAGAGGGGTCATGTCTTGGGGCGATGTGGGGGGAGTGGTGTCAGTACGCTAGGCCAGGGCCCAGTGTACCGCGTAGTTAGCTGAAGAAGAATGCAACGCCAGAGGAAGCTAGACAAGCACGGATTCTAACGTGACGTTTCAGTCTTTAATGCAGCGGTCTCAAACACGGGGCCCGCGGACCTCTCGCTAGCGGCCCGCGGCACGCACATGACTGCCTTCATCCCATATATTTCTCATTTTCTTAAGTATTTGAATTCGCTACATAGACGTGAATGGCCTGAAGCATTTTTTTTAGTGAGGCACCCGATGCGGTCAGCTATGTGTTAAAACATAACCGTGGAACAAAAGCTATATTTCAAGATCGGCGTCCAGATTTCAGTCATGCTGGAGATCAGTGCCGATATGTTTCTGTGAAATCCCTTTCAGAGACCCGTACTTGATATATGAAAAGGATCGTCTTTTCAAATGGCAAAGTTAGCTGACATTTTGTTCAAACTAACCGTCTCACGCTTTAACCTTCTTCACTGTCTCGGCCCTTGTGGGAGGCAATTTCATGACTGCGGCCCGTTGGCCGGAGTGGGCTTTAGACCCCTGCTTTATTGCATCACTACTAAGGCTTTCGCCTTCCAGTCATCTTAGCGATAGTGTAAGAGACCCTCTGAGTTTTTTCATATAACCCCACATACGCTACATCAGTCGATAATAACTGACATCGGACAATAAGTGATGATGAGCATATGTTCACTGGCGTTGCTCCTAGGTGAGCGACGCTGTTCGCTGTAATTTTCAATCGCTTTGGACCTCGCAACATGAGCCGTGTGTAGTGAAGGGGTGTATATACAATGAGAACAGCGTCGGCGTACGTCCTAACATAGTATTGAAGGCTGGACGCTGTTCCTTTCTGTTAGGCACATAATACGAACAAAATCGATGGCGTGTAACACTTTATTTGGTCCTGCCGGAGCTTCGGCATCGAAAGGAAGCTTATTCTAAAAAACCCACAAAAAGGGGGAGTTCCGATCCGAACGCATCTGTGCAACAAAATGTTTTTCCAGAGGCATAGAACAGTACGCAAGGGGGATTCCATACCACCTGAATATCTATGCGACACAGTAGAGGTAGGCAATTGGTAAGATACTCGCGAACGGAGAATGAGACAAACAGGCGGAACGGCTAACCCCGTTCCGTAGATAACACATCAATCAATCAATCAATCAATCAATCAATCAATCAATCAATCAATCAATCAATCAATCAATCAATCAATCAATCAATCAATCGATCGATCGATCAATCAATCGATCGATCGATCGATCGATCAATAAATAAATCAATTAATCAATAAATCAATCAATCAATCAATTGATCAACCAATCAATCTATCAATCAATTAATTAATTAATCAATCTTCTTGACAGAAGCAGACTTAAACCAACAAAGAGAGATGTGACGTTAGCTGGACTTCGCTGAGACCAAGGCAAAATATACATCCTATCGTCCGGGTCCATCGCAGGTATACTCCGCAGCGACTCACTTGTCAATTATGTAGATCCTTGACAATTTTATAATTTACAGCCGTACACGCGAGTGCAATCAGCCAGTAGCTGAGAACCACGAACGAGAAAATATTATTATCTTTTTTGCAGTCAGGCAGTATGCATTCTTCTTGGAGGCAGCTTTCTTGCAATGCGACCCTTAGTGAGGCAAAGCCACTGAATTAGAGACAGCAGGCATTCAGAAAGAAAGAAAGAAAGAAAGAAAGAAAGAAAGAAAGAAAGAAAGAAAGAAAGAAAGAAAGAAAGAAAGAAAGAAAGAAAGAAAGAAAGAAAGAAAGAAAGAAAGAAAGAAAGAAAGAAAGAAAGAAAGAAAGAGTGGGTAGGCTAATTAACTACAACCAGCGTGGGTAATTTTCAATGTCAACAAACAAGCACCCTAATAAGGGTAGAAGAAGAAGGCGTTTGGTTTCTCATTTTTAATAAGTAAATGCCACTTTTGAGAAAAATGATTTAGCATAGCCGCTGCTTATTTATGAGAGGATAACAGAAAGAGAACAAATATTATTCGGGGCTGATGGGCGCCGCTTAGCAGCTGCCATTAGTCTGAACTGCGTCGCCGGCTCGCAAAAATAAAATTGCAACATAATTACTGAACTTGTTAATGCTTTGTTTTTGTAGTAAATACGCTGAACGCGCAAGTTGTTTATTAAAAAAGAAGGGGGAACTTAATGAAAACAAAAAGAAAAACAGATCAGACTGGACAAGTATCTAATCTTTCTTTTTCTGAATGGCTGTTGCGACACAAGCTACGTGTAAGGTGAGATGCGAAGGCGCACTTAGGGCGGGCACTTTATCATGTGGAAATCGCCGACACGGGCTCGAAACAAGGCACCTGCAATGTTTGCTCAAAGTCTGCAGCTGCGAAACATTGCGTCAATCTTTAAGCGCCTCACTGAAACACTTCCGCGACATTGTTGAAAAGGATCGTTGAGTTGCCCAATCTTGAAACACCTCACGCCTCTGTGCATTAAACTGGTCTCTCTTGCGTCACCATGCATTTAGGTGTTGCTTTAAAGCTAATAGACCAAGGTAAAAGAAAGAAAACAAAAACTTGGAGGATGCTTGAGCTTCGCCTTTAAGAGTAGAACGCGATAGCGTAATGGGGCCCCGAGCGCATCGCCTTCTCAAATGCTAGCCTAGCTTCGTTTCTTGGTGCATGCCTCAAACGTGCCGTAAGGAAACGAACGACTGTGCGCGTAACATTGGCCGTTTCAAACTATCCTAGAATGCCTACTACTACAAGTACAGTTGTCAAGTGCCCACTACGCCATACTTCTTCATTTTGCGAATCAGCGAAGGACCCACTACGCGTCCGTAAGGCAACATGCGAACCTCCGCAGCTGCTCAGTTTGTTGATGCTTTTTTTGTTATGATTAAATATGCCTGAACACTTTGTATTGGGTGGGCCTTTAAAACACCCACTCGTTGAGCAATTCACGTGTTTTGATGCCTGGCGCGATTCTACGCTTCTGCCACGCAATATTACGTGCGTTATGGAGACTCCTTCCACTACGTGACATTCATAGAGTGTTGTTTTCGAAGCTGTTTCAAGCAATGGCGTGGCTCTGTGGTAGAGCACGTGCTTGCCACGCAAGAGGCCTGGGTTCGCTTCTCGCTCGAACCAAAGATTTTTATTATTTATTTATTTGTACCCTCCTCGATTTTTCGGTCACGGACAACGCTGATTTGTCGCTCACAACCAACGACGCCGACACCGACGCCGACACTGGAATTTCAGCGAACCGAGCTCTTAAACGCTATCGCGTAAAAACAGGCAGTAGGAAAACTGTCTTGAGATATGTGCTATGCGTTTGAGATATGTGCAATAAATGCTGCTATGTAAAAAAATAGGGAGACCGGGGTGGGAAGGTGTGGCCTTGGAAAGTATCCATGCCACCACACAGTCGGGGAATAACGAAAGCTGGTTCCGCATTCACAAAGAATGTCTTGCGCTAAATATTTTCTTATGAGAATATTTCAGCCGATCACGATGCGGGACACATCATCAGCGAAGCCGGCCGAGCAATGGGAAAACGCACTTACGAAAGAGAAGTTCTGAGAATTTGGTGCATGGTCACTATACAGTCGGTGCAGCAAGTAACCTTATACCTACAGTCGGGGTACAACAAAAGCTGGACAGCACTGTTGCCGCAGCAAGTAACGATACAGTCAAAATATAAAGAAAGCTAGACAGTACAGTTGGTACGGAAAGTAACCATGCCTTGCAATCGGAAAGTAAAGAAAGCTGGTCAGTGTATTTGACGCCGTGAGTAACAATACCATACTGCCAGAGCATAAAGACAACTTGTCGGTACACTTGCCGAACCACACCATGCAGCAGGATTATGAAGAAAGCTAGACATTACAGCCTCTGCAGCAAGCAGCCACACCATGCATGCAGCCGAAGTTTTAAGAAAGCTCATTAGTACAGTCGCCGCAGCAAATTGCTATATCCCACGGGCTAATTTTTACTAAAGCTTGCTAATGTAGTTAAAGGTTGTCTATTTCATTACGGTTAAAGAATTGAGAATTTGGCGAGTCGCTACTGATTCATACTGGATGTGTTTCTTTCTCTTCTTTGTTTATAGTGTTGCGCATCCAGTATAAGTGATGGTTGCGGTCTACGACTTTTGGCTACTGTCGGATTAATAATGACTAATGTTGGCTACTATTGAGTAATCTTGGCTAAATTATGTCTAATGTCCGCTAGTGTTGGCGAATTTTGGGTAAATGACGGCTAGCATGGTTAATATGTTGCCCCATATTGGTTATGTAATAGGGCAACGCATCATGCTTACAAACGGTCTCACAAGTTCCCACAAAAAGAATGCCTTGTTCGCCATTCTTTGTAACTTACCCGCAGCGCACAGTGCTGCCGTGTTAGCGAGAAGTTATCGTCACTACCCTATGTATACGAAACGCGCGTTCGCCCATTCGTAGAACCCGGTATGATGCGCGAACCTCGGTTACAAAGTACGCCATAAAAACACTGCTCGTTGTAGTAATGTCATGGTTAGCACGGAACGACTGTTTGTTTAGGCTTCGTAGTCGGTACTGCCGACACCGCGCTGACGGGAAAGACGTGACGGTTATTCGCATTTTACTGCGCCGGGAAGTAGCAAGCCTAGCGACATAGTGCGAGATGTACTATTATACACCACTCTCTCAAACGTTGACTTAAACAACGCCTTGCCGGTTGCAAAAGTTGAATATTTCTGAATGGCCACATAAAGTCTGTTCTCCAGTGGCTGTAAACATCGTTTGCAGTGTTAGGGGCTCTCTTAACTCACATTCACAAAAATGTAATACAAAAAATGGCACGTGATCAGGGATGTTAGACGTGGGCCGTAAAGCTTAAACTGATTCGCAGGAAGTAATGTCGCGTTAGACGAAAACAAGTCGATAGTGTGTATATGCAGTTTACGAGTTCCGAGACACGATTTCTTAAATGGCAGTGCGACTTGATGTTAACGTTACCATTGTTACACAACATTCACTGAGGTTGTTGACCTATACCACTGTAGAATAGGTCGTCTAGTGTTGTCGTGCTTAAAAAGAAAATGGCCTTTAGAAAATTGGCCCGGTAAATTAATGCTCGCGCGTCATCCAAGTTCCTGCTGTCTAAGCAACGTTCCAATCACGCGGGCTAAGAAGTGGCAGTAACTAACACGTCCGTCCGTCCGTCCGTCCGTCCGTCCATCCATCCATCCATCCGCCCATCCATCCATCCATCCATCCATCCATCCATCCATCCATCCATCCATCCATCCATCCATCCATCCATCCATCCATCCATCCATCCATCCATCCATCCATCCATCCATCCATCCATCCATCCATCCATCCATCTATCGTCAAAGTGGCGGCTGTATCCATCGATCCATCTATCCATCCATCCATGCATCCATCCATCGTCAAAATGGTGGCTGTATTAGGTGCAAGTAAAAGCAAGGAGAGCATTCCCATGGCACCATACAGACACGGAACGGACAGAGCACAAACGCGGGAGAAACGAGGCACAAACAGGAGACACACACGAGACAGACAGAGGAGAAACAAGTGATGTACATGGTACGGACACTATACAGACATCGCTAGCCTTCCATTGGTATCCGCGAGCTCTTGCTGGCCAGCCCAAAGTGTAGAGCGTGTATATACAGAGGCCACGCGTACTGTCGGCGTACAAGGTGTAAAATATTAAAAAATCAGCAGCGATAACGATGAGCGCTGCTGAGCGTTATAAGTGTACTATGTGCCTATTACTAACTTGGCTTTAAGCTCACGCATATACGTAATCAATGTGAGTATCACCGTTACACTCGCGCAAGTTCAATCACCATGCAGCTAAGGCGTTCCACCTTTAAGAAAAAAACACCCATTCTACCCACGAGCGGAACTTATTTTCAATTGGGAAAGCGTTTGCTAAGGCTTCCAGTTAATTAACGAATCTCAAGTTGTCACAATCTAGAGAATAAATACTTCTCATCACCATCAACACCGCCGTATAATTATCGCTGATTACTTCACAAGCTGACACGCCTCTCACCGAAAACTTGTGTAGATATCACACAAGCCTAAGCTATTTTCACCAGAAAAAAAAAAAAGAAAAGAAACATAAAACGATATCAAGAGGGAACTGTCGACAGCCCGCCTGCCGGTTCTGGGAATCGAATTTATGCATAAACGCTCAGGCAGGCGTTATACCTTGGCGTGCCATGCACCTGCCTCCTCGGTTACGCCAGAGGGGGCGACGCACTCTCCCGTAGCACGCCGTTACCGATGGTTAACATTACCAGCGGTAAAAATAAATAAAAAACAAGGCGCAAACACACATAACGGTCGATAAGAGAACGCTGCCCGCGGCGTAAACACAAGTGCTTAGCGCGCCGTTATATCTTTGTATATATAATACGAACGAGGCGGCGTAAATCAATACAGCCGTAACTGCGGAACAAACCATCGGGTGCAATGCAGCGGCGGTTTGCATTCAGTTTACACCGTTCATATTGCGAGGAGCGGTAAAAAGGAAAACGAAAACTACAACACCCGCTCACGGGATAGGTTTTTTTGTGTGCGCGCAGAATCTGACGGTAGTTAGGGTACAACAAGCCTATGCACGTGTGGCGGCTCCTCGCCCTCCACAGGCGATTGACGGATGCTAATGTTTAACCACGTCTGACGGGATTCACAAGCTTCGCGGGAGTACACTCGCAGTAAACACGACACAGAGGAGGCGATGTACGGTGCGTGCCTGCGGGGGAAGCGCCCGTTAAACGAACCTGAATAACCTTTTCCCGCAGTGTTCGCTGACTCCCGATGAGAATGCGAGCGGCCGGTGCGCCAGCCGGCAGTGCACTTGCATTGCTGCGCCGCCAACAGGTGCGCGAGCGGTTTTCAACTTTCCACGGGAACAAGGCGCGCACATAGTCTTTCCTTTATTGTTTGGTTTCATCCACCCCGTCGCATCTTTCTAAACTGCGCTCACCGTTCGCCAACGATGATTTCTAGCGAGGCTGAATGGCGCTGAGCGTTGTTTTAGTTACGTTAACAAAACCGATAAACGGGGGAAAACTCGAGAGAAAAGGCTCTCTAGACGCTCATCCAGAACTTTTTTTTTTTTAACCGGAAGCAACAAGCGTGTTGTCCGAAAGCGCTTCTGTCCTGATGAAGGGTGCCCTTTAAACATGAGAAAACTAGCTGTTGTTCTCAGAAACACCACCCGTTCTCGGAAACAAAACTGATTATGACGTTTATCATGCGGTGATGTATAACCTTTCCAGACAACCTCGTAATCTCGCCGGTCTCACGCGCACCATTACGAGTCCGGAGTTTCGCGAAGCGTTCGTGCGGTATGGGATATGCGTTATAGCAAGAGCGCTGCGTAAACCTGTATGGTGGGTAATAACCTCCCCTAACGTTCGACGAGTGAATTATAGAGAAAATTTGCGTGCTCTTGTGCCGGGGACAAGGCGGAATCGCGTTGGTTTAGTCTATGTGCACATCCTAGCTTCGTTTACATTTCCTTCCGTTTTTCTTTCTCAGGGAGCGAGAGATAAGCGAAGGTAATCGCAATACAGGTGGACAAAAAGAAGGCGCGGAACTTAACCATGGCCGGCGGTCAAGCGATGGAGCGTACTCCTGAATTGCGGGAGGTACAGGGCTCGATTCCCAGTGACGCCAGGCGCCCACCGGCTTTTTTTTTTCTAAAGGGGAGAGAGGTACCCTGATCTGGCGCTGGGTGGTGTTGGTGCACATGGACCTGGCGCATCTTTTCCTCTCTTTCCTACCTTGCACTTCTCCTCCTCCTCCTCCTCCTCCTTCCCCCGTCTTTCGTAAACTGAAACAGACTATCCATGCTGCACCTGGTTTGTTACCCTACGTTGGAAGAGAGGGGGGCGGGGCGGAGAGAGAGTGAAAGCAGGTAACAAAGAAAGTGAGAGAGAAAGAAATTAGGGCAACTTCGCACAAGTGGTACCAAGACTGAAGGAACAGCTGAGCTGCAGGGCGGTCTTCCTTGTTTCTCTATTTTTCTCTGTTCTTGCATCTCTTTTTTTTTTTGTCTCGGTTTCTCGCTATTTCTTTCTTTCTTCCTTTCTTTCTTTCTCGCTCTTCATCTTTTTCTCTTTCTTCCCTTTCTCTCTCTATATATTTCTCGCCCTTTCTTTGTTTCTCTCTTTCTTTTTCTTTCTGTCTCGCTCTCTTTCTTCTATCTCTTTTTTTGTGTCTTTCTTTCTAGCTCTTTCTCTCAGTGTCTACCCCTTTATTGCTCTATCTTTCTATGTTTTTTTTCCCTCTTTCTTCCCTTCCTTCCTACCTCGTTCTCTCTTTCTTTCTCTCTCTCCATGTACTCGTTCCTCGCGCATCCGAGTTATTGCATCCCATGCCGGACAGACCGCCAAAGCACGGAAGAACGCGCCGGGTGCACGTGTTCGGGGAGCGAAGCAGAAGATGAAGAAGAGGACGAAGAGAGCGAGCACCGGCCGAGTTATTGCGTAGCGCACCCTATAGGTGCAGCTCTGTGAGGTGCTCGGTGACGCTAGATGCCATATAAGGTAGAGGCCGTTCATGATGATGATAGTTTTTGTTAACACTTCGCAACGAACCTCAATCTCCAACAGCTTCACTTTTGCAAATCGATAAAAAAGCGATGCGCGCACACGCATAACAGCGTTCATCGCGCAAGTCATGGACCTTCGCAGAGCTCATGGTGTGGCAGATAATGAAATCAAGGTCGAAGTACCCTCGAAGGGTTATGTTCCTTCGTTACGCTGCTGTCAACTTCGGCTGTACAATGACTTGTAGCAGAACTGTTAGGCGCGAAATCAAAGTAGCAGGGATGTATGCCAAGTTCACGGTACGTATTTCCCGACCTTGGTGTCAACTACAAGTACTATGCCGCTGAAAATTTATTGAGGCTATGCGGCCCTTTTCAGCACTATAATGTAATCAGGTGTGTGTTTTGAAGCAGCCAGTCAAATATTCGTGGCGGACACGGGTGCCCGCAAGGAATCATGGGATGGGAGGAAGTTAGGACACGGGAGCAGCCCGCTTTTACGGCATCCTCATTGCAAAAGTAGTGACGTCATTAACCTATGTATGAGGAATAACGATGGCTCCAACACGGGTCCCGGCGGTAAGCATGAGAAGGCTTCAAATCAATAAGATTTATTAGTAGTAGCATTGACGTGCTGGCTGCTTACACGATTAGGCAGGTAGACAGTTGTTTGTGCCGATAATCTTGATTCTATGCGCATCTAGGCTTCTCAAATGGTTTGGTTGTATGAAGCAACCATGTCTTCGAAAAATCAAAAACTCACAAGGGTCCCTTATGCAATCGTATAAGGCGACTCGAAGGCGAAAGCCGTCTCCTTTTTTCTTCTCAGCCAATGTATTGATCTTCCCGCCCCTGTTCGAAATCTCTCTGCATCTAACACGGTATCGCATTTCCTCCAGGATCGGAGGCATCGCAAACTTTCCGCATCTCACCGGGTTTTGCACTGCCTCCGTGATCGGCCCACCTTTAACCGTCAAGCGACGATATCACGTGACGATCGCGTGGCGTCACTTTATGTGACGTCATAATGACGTCGTGCTGGCGACATGAATTTCGGCAACTCGTGACGTCACGATTACGTGATATGACGACGCAATCACGTGATAACTTTTCGCATCGATCGTGTTGACCCCGAGGGACGCCACCGACGCCGACGGTCAATTCTCGCTTTTGATGGTGTATCTAAGACTTCCGCCTTGATACATATATATATATATATATATATATATATATATATATATATATATATATATATATATATATATATATATATATATATATATATATATATAACCTAATGAAGAAGACAGGAAGGTCAGCCCGTGTATAGACAGGCTGGCTGCTGTTTCTCCACTGCGTTGGGGAAAAAAGGCAAATGGATCGTTTAATATTTGATGCACCTTCGATTGCTTACTGTACAGACACGCAACGTAAAACGCCATCAGTTGTCAGCTGTCATGAACGCTAAACCGTAACTTCAGTGCTCCTCACTACCAGGAACCAAAAGTGCGCAACGAAAAATGCGGCTTCACGAACAGAGAATATCACAAACATAACATACACTAACCGGTTAAAAGCAACTGAACCCGGAAAGAACTTACTGGTGAGCAAGTGGACAGCAAAAATAATAAGATAATAACAAATGGCGCTGCGGTACAAGGCCGACTCTTGAGCTCGTATACGGACGGTTAGGACTATAGTCGATGAGCCGCGACGGTATAGTCTCGCCCTGACGTCTAGTCCTTCTTTCTTTTGTTTTTCGAGTGCTTTCTTGCAGCTACGTGACCACTCCTATTTTCGAAACTCTTTCTTAATCTGCGAATATAGCGTGCGAAAGCAACTTGATGGATCGGCGAGTATCAGCTATTCATTGACCCTTTTGTAATTTTCGTGGAATCCACGAAAACTCGTAAAACCATGCTCGCGCGCTTGCAGTACGCCCCGTCATCAATATTTTTTTTCCTCCACTGTTCTGACTATTTATAGGCCTTAACAGACAGTGTCTGGACGATATTCCGTACCACGCACAAACCGTACCTCCCTTTTAGCTCACCACTCTCCAGCTTTTTTTTTTTTTATTTGTTTCTTCTTCTTCTGCCGTCGATCGTAATGCGCGGCGGTAGACTGGTCTGGAACTCCCAGACAGCGAAATCACCATAGCGCGATGACATTTATTGCGACGGGCGGACGTGACAACGGTCACGTTCCTATACACGCTTATACACGCCTAGACACGCTGTTGGTGACGAACGTAGTGCGTTCCGCGTTCAGCACTACGCGTCGGTGGCGTCAGAATCAGACGTATCAACATTCCGATATTAGTTGCACGAATTAAAGAGATGCATTGGCTTTCTTTGTATAGGAGACGCCCGTACTCATATCTATAACCTTGAAAGGTAAACAAATATTGAACCAACAGGTAATGAGATAAATATAAGATATAGCAGAAGAAATCTTGGGTACCTACTATTTCCGAGCCTTTAGGAACCGGCAGCGCCACGTAAGATATTATTATTGTTTCTTTTTGTCAGCGTAGATTTAGCGGTGTTTTTTTACTGGTTGTTGCAATCAAAGTGGCCTAGATTGGTCTGTTATATTAGTCGAAGCCTATATATACCGCAGTCTGTTTCGTGCCATACACCCCCCCTCCCTACCTCTCCCACCCTTTCTCCTTCCTGGTTCATTTTCTCGTATTATGTAGCAAGGACAGGTAGCGAAAACCACAAAACAACGCCTCTGGTTAGGTCATTGCATGGCGAACGCTACTGCGAAAGTGTATAACACTATTCATCGTTATTCAAACCAGGAAAAGAGGAATAAAAAGATGAGAGAGAGAGGCGAGGGAGAGCAGAACAGAAAGAACTGAGCGGTGAATTCGCTCATATCTCTATTCTTCTCGCATCTCTCACTCGTCCAATGTAGAGTAGCGAACCGGACGCTTTTCTGGTTAACCTTCCTGCCTTTCACCTTCCTGCTTCCTTCCTTCTTTGCTTTCTTCCAAACGCAGAAAAAGAGAGGAAGGGAAGTAAATTTATTGCGTGCTGTTTACGAGATGTGCGACGCACTTGTGAGATTGCGCGAAATCACAAGTCTGGCTCAATCGAATCATGTAGCGATTACCCTCGCCGCGAGTTCTCGATTGAGGTTTGGGAATCTGCTGCTCATGGAAAGTGAGTTCGGTGTACGTACGCTTGAAGCCTCGTTTTGCTCCCGAAGAACCGGTTGCACGGAGACAGCAGGGCCCGTATTCACGAAGAGCTCTCACGTTAGAAGTGTCGGTTTAAAAAAAAAGGGGGGGGGGGGCTATTGGTAAAGGACACTTAAGAAAGGTAAGCATTCTGAATGCGGCCTCTGAAGCGGGAGACTAGGTCGTCGTCCGATTCCACTAATCAGCTAAATGGTTTAGGAATCGGCACGAACTCTGCACGCACTGCTGCCGCGAGAGATTCACCCGATATTTCGACGAGCGCTAGCCAAAAACAATTTATTGTTTATCTATCACATATAGAAAAGATTATTATTACGCTAAAAAACTTTCGCGGTTATCTCTTAATTAGATAAGCAGAGGAGGAACCATGTAAAACGGGAGCAGTGGGAGACAGAAATTACGAGGAAAGTCAGGGAGGTTAACCAGATGAACGTCCGAATTGCTACCCTACACTGGAGGTAAGGGACTGGGAACTAGAAAAAGAGCAAAGATAGAAGGGTTCAGATGTCTAGCTCCTACCTAGAGGAGCAACTGACGGTCCTAGAAAACTTCCTGCGGGCTGGCCAGGCCAGCTGGGACCCGCACTGAAGGGCGACGACCATCGCATCCTAGAATGATGTCACTAACTATAAGCTTTTATCTGTCCATCCATCTATCTCGTGCAGAGACTTGCCCCTTGCCGCATCCGGTCACTTGACACAACCAAGGTACAAGCTCTTTAACCTCCCTATCTTTCTTTGGCCTTTGTCTCTCTCTCTCTATCTCTCAATGCACGCATAAGTTGCAAAACGCATAACTAATAGAGATTTCCTCATGTAGCCTGGAGGACTACACTTTCCGACCGCTCTCAAGTATAGACGAGGAACCGGTCTTGTATTAAGACGATCCAAGACAAGAATACATGAAGCGTAAACTACTCCTCGGACTTGTAAAGCGAATCTTTCAAATTCAATTGGTATGCTTACTGGTGCGCTTTTTTTTTTTCGCTGCTTATTACATAAAATTTTTGAAAAGAGGTAGTGAAGCGACACACTGTTCCATTATCCCTTATCTTGTGATTATTATGAATCCAGCGCTGTATATTCATCGTCTTATTCGTGTCGAAATCCTGTTGATGTATGCAGTGTCTCAGACACCATCGCCACTTGCCGCTTCCAAAAAGACGTAGCTTACGAGACGGTGGGGTAGACATTGCCCGCGCAACAAGAAGGATAAGGAGAAAGCCTCTATTTACCCTAGAGTCTGACGGGCGTCCATATTAGCATATTTAGTCGAAGCCTAGACACCATCCGCAGTTCAACCGAACTGCTGCTCTCAGTTACACACTTCCTTATCAATCGGTCAAACTTCTTCAGCGGAAACGCCCCGATAAATGCTATAAAGCTTTATTCCGCTCGCAATTCACCCATGACTACGTCATCTACACCATGCAGAACGGCGTACGAGACTTGGTCGGCACTTGAGGCTATACAGCAAAGCTCAGACAGCGTGGGAGGGAACTAACTGCCCAAAGTTACGCTGCAGACGGCACCATCAAGGCTCCCGTATCTACCCTGTTTTACTAACCAGCTCCGAGACCACCACACCAGCTGACAGATCGCGGGAACTATGCGTCGCCCAAGCGACTGAACGTGCAAGGATAATCGATCTAGGTTTCTCCGCTTAAACCATCGGCTACTTCTATCGCCTATCCATCTCTCGGGCGTTTTGCAACGGCGCCCGGCGCATCTTGCCTTCCGCGTTAGCAACTGTGGATTGCAAGAAATGCGGTTTGATCGATTACGACTGGGGCAGACATGCTGGCGTTATTCTATTGAACTGGCTGCTGTTTGGTTAAGCGATAGACTGGTGGGCCGAACGTGGCAAGTGCAGTTTGGCTGCATGCATGCATCCGTTAGCAGATCGTCCGTTGTAACTTTGTCGCCAAAGCGCGGGTATCGTCGCTATTCGTGACGGTGTCGCGAATGTCAAACATGGCAGTTCCTTTTTCTCACGCCGTCGCCCCTCGCTCCATCACGACTCGTGGACGCCACTTCACCGCTGCGTTTCCGGTACTGACTCCGAAGATGCTAGGTTTGGGAAACGCTGACGCCATTTGAAGAGAAAAACCTTCATGACCGCTTCGCCGAAAAAAAGAAAAAAAAATAACAAAGAGGCGTTTCTGCGGCTACTTTTTTGAGGAACGCGAATAGGAAAAACCTGTGTGTAGGTCGTTTCAAATTGAGCAAACACAATGTGGAAGCGCTAGGAGGTATTACTTCCTGTTCTTTTTTTGTCTGATTCATTTGATTTACGCTACAGAACATGCACTGCATATGTAATATGGTGCTAATATGTGCATATGTAATATGGTGCTTTTGGTGCTAATAGCGTGATTGTGCTGCAGTATGGATGCGCCGATCGCCTTGCTTGTTTCCTTTTCTTATCTTTTATTTTTTTTATAGCGACATAGACTTGCCCTCAAGTCATAATATTTTGTGGTATACTTGTGTCAAACGACTGTCTGAGGTATACATGTGTCAAACGACAGCTTCCACAGAACATCGCACGGTTCCATTCCGAAGGACCAGCAGCAAGACCAAAGTGTTTTTTTTTTCTCTCTCTCTGCTGCCCTTGCAGAGATTTCTATTAGATTAATTTGGATGTAATAGGACAACAGATGATAACTGATAATATGTAAGTGTGAATATAGGAATTAATAGGCCTGTGTTTATTGTAGTTAATAGATATTTTGTTAAGTGTCGGTTCAAGGAAATACCTATCTGGGAAAGTGCGGCCAAGTAGTCTACGCGCAATGTTTATATAGAAAGCTAAATAAGGTGAGAAAAACTAAGCAAATTTAATGAAACGCATCTGCAGAACCTAGATCTCCTGAGTGCCAATAAATTGTATTGGAAGGTTATACGAAGAGCAACATTGCTTTTTTTTTTTTTTCTTGCGTCTACAATAACTGGTTAGTGGCTTTAAGTATACGTATTGGTCAAAGTTGGTTCGCAACTTTAGTGCGACTTGAATGCTAAGCAAAGCATGAGAGTGGCACCGGACGAGCGCGAAGTAGTTCGACTACACCAGCTCAAAACTCCAACTGACCGCCTTTACGGCCTATGCCGGTGTGGACGGCGGTGACCGATAGGAGAGACGAGCGTTGAACCATTTAAATGTGCCGCAGTGAGCCGGTTGTACCAGCGTTCGGAACAAATTTGGAGATTTGCTATAATTGGTGCAACCTTCCTTGACATTGGAATGCACCCGCCACGGTTGTCTAGTGGTTAGCATGCTCGACTGCTGACCCGAAGGTCGCGGAATCGAATCCTGACCAGGGTAAAACCTCAAGAATTATTATTTTTACTTTGCGACATCATGACCTCGCGTATCACCGCTGAAAAAAAGCTCAGAGGAACGCTGCAGCGGCGATGCTCTTGAAGTCAACCGAACTTAACGATCAACAGGGTATCTTATTGCAAATCAGTTCTGAGGAATCCCGCAAGGTGGCGATAGGGTTAAGAAAGTGAAGTTGACAACCACCCGTTCGTGGCACGAAGCCACAAAGACCAGGACGAATCCCCGGACCAGAACGAATTTTTCGGCAACTAAGAGGCTTTCTTTCTGAGAAATACGCACGGATATCCTTACGGCTTCGTGCCACAAACGGGCGGTGGCCAATTTCTCTTTCCTAGAAGGGTATCTTGAAGGGTCAGTTGGTACATGTTACTGCGATGAAAACAGCGCGAAAACGAAACGGATCAACAATCGTCAGCGTCTGTAACGCACCTGTCCCCCCTGCTGTTTTGCACATACTTGAAGACAATGTATTAGTCCGCTTTCACCCACATCCTGCGATGGGTGCGATGTGCTCTCTTTTTTACTGTGCTCTTTTCGCGCCCGGCACTTCGAAAGCGCTTCTGAGACAAACGACTACCCATTTCAGTAGCGTCAGAAACGAGGCACGCGTCCCCAGCTGACACCGCTAGCGCTTACTTATGCCTTTATCAAAGACCGACGCGGTTCAACAATTGAGTAAGGTAGAGCAAAGCATGACACTACAGAAGTGGTAGACCCTGGAGTGCACATACCATCGACTGTATTCTCTAGACCCATCATTGCGACTGCGGCTGCTACCTGGTCTTTCCCGGGAGGAAGACTTCGTCGAGGCACTGCCTACACTAAGAGCTTCCTATATAAGATAAGAAAAACTAACTGCGCTACATGTACATGTGAAGAGGCAGAAGAAGACATAGAACACCTCCTTCTACACTGCAAAAATTATGCTGTTCCCCGTAAAAAATTCTTACAAAAACTAAACAGATTGGACAGACGGCCGCTATCATTAGCAAAAGTATTGGGTTCATGGCCAACAGAAACTATTCAAAACATTGCTGCACGCGCCCTAGTACAGTTTTTAGAAGAGTCGGGAATATCAAAAAGATACTGATTCATATTTGTAATTATTCTTCACATTGAGATACTTCTGGTCACATGTTTCGCGTTGCCCTTTGTGATTCAAGACAGCTGTGTTTAAAGGGCGGGCAAGGGCCCAGTGACTGTTGTGTGATCACATTATTCAAAGGTCAGTGAGATGAACCCTTCGGCAAAGTGCGAACGTTTCTTGTATGTCTTGTGTGTGAACATTGTTGTCATCACGTGGACGTTATGCATGACCTGTGAACATTCCTTTTAAAAGGACATTGCCGTGAGTGAGTCTACTGTTATTTATAAGTTCGTGACGCAAATTAATAAGTAAGGGAAGAGGAGTAGCCGGAGCCATGTATAGGCACCAACCTCTCCTTAAACACATTTAATAAAAAAAAGAAAAGATACAGTGCTGCATCGTCTGCATCTGGGTGTAGCTTTCACCGAGGCCTATTCGTTTAAAACCTAAAATGGCCGAGAGCGGCGAGTGCAACGACTGCGCTTTCGAAAAAACTATTGAGCACCTCTTGTGTTACTGCCCGTCTTACGCAAACGAGGGGCTCCAGCTCCATACGGTTCTACACCACCTGGACGGAAACAC
Source organism: Rhipicephalus sanguineus (assembly GCF_013339695.2). Lineage (NCBI taxonomy): Eukaryota > Metazoa > Arthropoda > Arachnida > Ixodida > Ixodidae > Rhipicephalus > Rhipicephalus sanguineus. The sequence goes on from NC_051178.1 coordinate 118,998,520, forward strand.
TTTCATTGTCGAGAAGATATTGGGACCATTGAACTGCTCGTCACATTTCCGACAGGCGACGAAAGCACTGCAGCGATTTCTTAGGGGTACCGGACTGATTCACCGTCTGTGATAACAAAACGCGGAACTGTTACGTCGGCAGCAACAGTGACTTTTCTCTCCTCTATAACTTGTCGTCCCCCTCCTAATCCCCCAGTGCAGGGTAACCTACCGGGTTCAGGCCTGGTTAACCTGCCTGTCTTTCTTTTATGCTTCTCATCATCCTTGCTCCACAATCCTGCGCTCGAAAGAGCCGAGACGCCTGAATAGATTCGCTTATTATGACTCGTCTATAGTACAGAGGCGAATAGATTCGCCTATATACTACGGCAATGAGAGAGAGCGAGTGGTGTGGTAAAGCGTTATCAGTGGCGGGCGTTGACACGGCCTTGCGTTCAGAGTTCGGCCCCGCATTCGGACCGCGGGACGGTTTCCGTAGTGGGACGGCCCGAACGCGGCGGCGGCGGCGGTGGCGGGAAAGATGCGAGCAAAGGGGTTTGCTCCGGGATCGATATGCTCGGGATGCGGGCGGCGGCGGCGCGCTTGCGTAATAGCGGCGACGACCGCGTCGCCGGCTCGCGCCTGCCGAGAGCGGGGGCTTCGATCATTCATGCAAGCGCATCCCAAGCACTGCTGGGAGCGCAGGGAGCGGCGGGGCGCAACCATTAGGGAGGCCTCTACACGAGAAGTGGACGGAAAGCGGGCGTGACAGCGGGGAACGCCGCCGCAATACAGGGGCCCGATTTCACCAAACTGCTTTATGCTAGAATGTTTTGAGAAAACAAAACAAAAACAAAAATCGGCCAGTCCTTAGCGAAGGTGTCCCACCGATGGCAATAAAATAAAATGAAAATAAAGCACACGCACTTGTGAAACAAAACCTTCGTGCAATAGTCCCCAACATGACGCGGAAATGCTTACAAAAGCAAAGCGGCTTTGGCCAGTCATAATTGAGGCGTTCAAAAGTAATCCGCAGAACTGAAACGAATTAACAAGGATGGGCGCTTTGACGAAATTACTCGAACCAGTTGTAGAAACGAGAAGTTTTCGAAGGAGGAGTGGAATAATAATTGCTGGGGTTTCACGTCCCAAAACCACGATATGATTATGAGGGACGCCGTATTGGAGGGCGACCTTCGGCGACCTTCGCGACCTTCGGCTCAGCAGTCGAGCACCATAACCATTAGACCACCACGGCGGGTAATAAGGAATGGAGTCAACGATCGGACAGTTGTCTTAGCTAGGGGTCTCATTGCATTCGCCATACAAAGGCAAGACGCTGCCCTAGCCGAGACGCTGACCTCATCGGCATTTTGTGTTGGAGAAGTTATAGTATCCACGAGTCCCCATCTTCCTTATTTACGAAATAGAAAACATCCACCCTTTCTCTTCAGGGAATTGTTAATATCGTTAACAGACAAAGGCTTTGCAAATCAGCTTGGCACGTGCAGTATTATAAGACTTGTTAGATTAACCATTCAATTTTGCTCGATATTGCACGTGCCTGCTGTAATTGGATTTGTTTTCGTTCGTGTTATTTCAGAATATATCTTTCATTTGAGGCAGCGCTAGCCCTGTAGTTTCTGCTTCTTCGTCTTTCACCGCTGCATCAAATATGTCAGTATTCCAACTATCCCAACTTTCCATTCTGTTGCAATACCTAAGGAAACTCAGTTCCGAGCGCACCTGGGAGCTGCATATTCGCCCCTAAAAGAAAAACAGTTTGCCTCGTACTTCGACATCACGTAGGTTAACCTCAGTGATCAGGCTCGTTGAAAAGGGGCGGGTCAGAAAGCAACCACACTTTGGGAATGAAGCGAAAGCGCCGTTTCATGCGGACCGAGACCTATGACAATAATAGCAAAGACAACGTCCTCGGAGATCCAAGTTCGGGAACAATACAAGAAAAAAAGAAAGAAAAAGAAGTGCACTCTATAAGCTCGCCTTCTTCGACTTGAACTCAATTGGCGCGTACCATTTCTGCCGAATATGAAATATTGCGTTTCACGGCCATAAAGAAGGCCTGTTTCTTTTTATCACGGCTACCCGGATGAGTCATGCAGTTTCTGCTTCGAGTTTATAGATTGCTGATGCGCCGAGAGTGCGTTCGTATATACATCGACGCAATTTCTGATGCGTTTGATGCCCCGACGTCACACACGCACTAGATATCTGCAACAATAAAGAGACGGCAAAGCGACGTTTCATTTGTTACGTGGGAAGTATTTCGATGCATTGTGCCCGCACTCGGAACCCATTATACCTCCCGCTTCAGAAATTCATTCTATGAAGTATCGTGAACCTATTAACAGGAGTAGCTTTATTGAAATTAATGTCTTCGTGGGGCATCTTCCACCGACTGTCTTTGACGGGGCTACTGACGACGTCTACAATAATTCCTGGCGTAATTCAATTTGTCCTAACCCAAAGCCTTCCTTCGCCAGCCGCCGCATTCACACGGATGCTATCAGCAAATGCGATGACTGGCTAGAGAGAGAGATATATAGAAACGCAAAGGAAAGGCAGGGAGGTTAACCAGGTTGCACAAGGTTTGCTACCCCACACGGGGGGAGGGAAAAAGGGGAGAGAAAGGAAGAACGAAAGAGAGCACAGTAATACGCACGCACACATAACAGTGTTCACCGCGCATATTCACTAGGTATCGAACTGCGACAAGTCCGCTGTTATGACAGCAAAACTGTCTTCATTCAACCACACTCCAGTTTTTTTTTTAATTGTCGACCTATAGCCTTTCTTTTTTCATAATGTATCACTTTTCCGCGGAACCGGCTTCGACTGGCTGGTTTATATGTGGCTCTGGAACATTCGAGAAGAGCAGCCCTGCTCCACTGTTATACCCCAGAAAGGAAATGAGCAAGCAATGTTCTTAAATGTTATTATCTCCGCACGCTGTACGTGTCGAACTTTTTCTTAATGCTGAATTACAACGCGCTGCTGTTTAGGTCGGCTTTGTGCGGCATGTTTTCAGCGAATACACTGACACATCTTTGTAGCGAACGCTAGAGGTCATCTTAGAAGTTTTGCGCATCGTCAAAGGTTGCCCAGCTCCCTGCTTACCCTATACTGCCTTTTCGCGTGCGGCCTTTCGCGAAGGGAACCATAACATCATACACAGACGAACGCTTTCGTACTCGCCCTTTTAACGCAGAAATAACCTCGGAACTTGACAACACCCCGAACTTAATCCGGCCGATGAATGGCGACAATGTTAACGCAGAGTCCACTGTAGACCAGGCTTGGTTGCAGGAGGACGACAGAATCTGAATAGAAAGAGTTTATAAAGATGAAGCGACCGTCAAATATGAATGCGCAAGAACGTCACGCATATTATGTATGGTGTATAGCTCATTTTTTTGTCCTTCGCTCCGCCACCGCGGCCCCGCTTGTTTCTTCTTCCTCGGCGTTCGCTCTCGAAAGAGTTATGTTACTGATTTCCCCCTTGGGGCTGTCCACTTCCTTACTACTACTTCGATCATCCTTTTTTTTTCCTTTTCTAATCGTCCGAGACGCGCGTTTCCAATCGCACCGCCAACATGAGTATATATATATATATATATATATATATATATATATATATATATATATATATATATATAAGAAGCTCGGGCCGTGTCCCCCGCACTTATGCCAAAACCCGAAAGCGCGATAGGGAGTGCGGGCGAGACGTGGTTGAGGGAAGAGAAAAGGATGCGGAGTGGAAGGAGCGCGTGTGTTTACTCTCTTCCTTACTTCCCCATCGCCTGCCGCTCCACTCTCTCCCCAAACTCCCGGCACTCGCTCCTTTGCGTGTCTCCTCCCGCCGCGCCTCTCTCCTCCGGAGGAAGACTCCTTTCCCGGATTGGGAAGGAGTTGCTGCGAGGTGCTGCTGCTTCGCTATGCGCGCGCCTTGTACGAGGAACTCGCAAGCTAGCATGCAAAAGGGGGAAAAAAAAAGAAAAGAGAAGTGGGGAACTAAAGAAGAATAAAAGAAAGAAATGGCCGACGTCTAGACGGAACAACTATGGAAAGAGACGGGTAGGGAAACAAGAACAGATGAGTTGGAGTTTGGCGAGAGGGAAAGCGTAATATGGAAAAGGGTCCCCCAGCCCACTTTCGACACCCTTTTTTCCCCGTATTCCGTTTCTTTTTCGTATACTTTCTCTTCGGGCTGCCGTCCGCCAACGCCGTTGACGCCGCCGGCGACGAACCCCCCTTCCTCATTTTCCCGCTCTTCTTACTCTTTCTCTCTCGTTCCAGTAATGGGCCGTATCGCGGGTTAGGGGGGGGGTGAGAGGGGCGCGTGAAGAGGGGGGGGTGCAAGATCTCGTCCCCTCTACGGCGCACGCGTTTCGTCCCAGTCTCAAAGTTATGCCCGGGCTTTATTCATGGCCCCGGCCGGGGTCCTATACCACGACGACGGCATCGACTAGGCTGCCCCGAGAAACACGCTGCATGCGACGCCAGCCGCGCATCATCGCCATATCTCGTCGCTTCCTGGGCGAGCAGAACGCGGTTTGGAGCGCCGTCGTCTCCGTCTGCGACACTTGTTCTCTTCGTCGTCGCTGTTTTCTCAGCACCCGTCTATTACCTTTGTGAGAATTCGTGGCAGTAATTCGCAGGAAAGACGAAGTGATGAAAAATAGGATAACATTTACGAAAGAAATAGGTGCGTGTGTGGGAAAATATTATCCGTAAGTCTCTTGCGAATTGGGTTCCTCGAGAGAGTAAACGGCACCTGGTTCTGCATACCAGGCACTGTTGGGCCACGCAGATCAGCCGGGGGGTGAAAAAAGCTCAGGTCAGTTTAGACATCGAAGGTGCGCAGCGTTAAAAGTGGTAACCCTAGCTTGAGTAAGGCTCGCCTATAGGTTCCTTACGGATGTGGTTTCGATAAACTAAAGCAAACAATACAAATGGAAGATTTTCTCTTTTTTTTTTGCGAGGTTTAGCTCCCTATATGCTAACGCAGCAGGTTCCTAATCATGAGCGTAATTTCGGCATCTACTTGACAAGGCGCCCGAATCAGCGTCCATCCAAGGTCAATGAAGACAGAACTCGGTTGCTGATGTTCATAATCACGCAAATGATCAAACTCACTCCCGGCTGTCCCTTATTGTGTATGCTGCCGAAATTCATGCAAGGTATACAATTCGCGAATAATTACGCGATAGCAAGCAAAGCATTCTTATTTGCAGTCAGTGACTACTCGAATACCTTTTATTCTTTAAGCAAAAGTTCGCGTGGTCGAATTGGCGAGAAACTAGTCAGCGGCTTCCGACGCACAAATAAACAGTCGCCTGTGGGATGCTACGCGGAACAGCAGAAAGTTAAAAAGAAAAGTTAACAAGACGATTCGCTAGCGCAAAATAGTCTGCATAACGTCATTATAGTTTCAGGCGACATCTAGATAAATTATTGTTAATCGCCCGCCTCATATTAAGCACACACTGATATCGACTTACGTAAGAGCCATGTTATGTCTTACCAAGGCAAAAAAGGTCAAGGCGATCGAGCGTGGTTTAAAGCGCTTAACGTCTATACCAGTGCTATGCAATCAATAAAATGAAAAGATGTGATTTCTGAAATGACATAAGATTTCTGTAATGGGCCGGACGTTAAGTTGGCCCCAGCGGCTCTTGAGAAGCCGGTAAAGTAACTAAGAAAAACAGGGAGAGGGTGAAAGAAACTGCTTGTTACAACCTAAGTTGTATAACACGTTTTCTTTATATTTTTTTGTAAGATTACAATTCGTTGCTCTCCCGTCTCGAACCATTTTTTTTTTTGTTTAAGGTCACTACAGAGATTACGCTGTCATCACAGTACACATTAATCTTGAGTGCGCCCACCTTTCTAAGGAGAGAAAAAAAAAGAAAAAAAATAAACATTTGGCGAGTGAAGCGCTTCGCTAACTGGAGACTTCCTCGACGTCGCTCCATTTCTCTGGCGTTTAAGTCGCACATAAGAAGCAGAATTCGAAAGAGATCTACATAAGACGGAAGCGCAGTGGTTCTCGCGAGTAGACGGTTGCTCAAGCCGTAGCAGCGAGGGGCCCCCATCAGAAAAACTACTACTTCCGGAGGCTTTCATTGAGAGTGGCCGACCAACAAACAGCGACTCATGCATATCGTATCGTCGGTTGCACCTGGTTGCAAAAGCTCACTCACTTACTTTCCCACTCCCGTGTCAGTCATTTTTTCTTTCTTGGTTTACGAGGCGAGCAGCTAGCCAGGAGAAGTAGCACGCCACCTTTACGGTCGTAAACGCGCTTTCGCGTCTCTCTCTGTGAAGCGCGCATCAAAGATTAATGATCGCTAATACGCGCTTCCGGCCGCCCCGACCTAATCCGAGCGGATAAGCAAACGTATTCGGGCCTGTAGCCACGCGCGCTCTCTGCGAGCTTTGATAGCTTTGTCGCGTGACAATTTGGCTGATGGATGATGTCCGTGAAGCGTTCGAGGCCTCAATTACACGTCGGATCTTTCTCGAGAGTCTGAAGAAGAAGAAAAAAAAAACTGAGTACGGAGAGGCGATGGCGAAGAACGCTTGCGTCTAGAGCGCGGTGCGTTACGAAATTGCGATCGCACTATTTTTCTTTTTTCTATGCCGTCGATGCGCGCGCGACCTCCATTCGCGAAAAGTGACCTTACGCATATACGAAGAGCGTAAATACTTTGGCCGACGTTGTCAGAGTTGCGCTGAAAGCGTGTGAACGTGTACCTTCCTGATATGCGGAACAAAAGAGACAGGTGCGATAGACTGTGTGTACTCAGCAGGGGCTGATTATCCAGGGTTCAAAGGGTTCAAATGAACCGGGCCCTCCGGTTTTAGGGGGCCCCCCAAGGGCCAGAAAAAAATGGCCGACTTCGTTGTTTTGTTCGAAAAAGTTTAACCCTCCTGCTGGATTCCCCTGATAGAAACAGATTGTCTATTTCAATAATCAATATACATGCTTCTAAGAGGTTGTTCGTTGCATAACGTGCATAATCTTGAAGTCAGCTCACAGTTCTGCAGTCTGTGGTAAAAACCTTTTACTCGCCCAAGACCATGCATCGTGTAGAGGGAAGGAGCTGATCCAGCGGATGGACAAATAGAGCAGCCTGACGAGGATTTTAGCAGCTACGGTCCAACACGCAATGCGAAGGCGCATAGAGAGTGGTTCCTGTTTGAAATATCGTTTAATGCGCTGAATGAAAATAACCGGTATGAAGCTGACGCATAGGTATGCTATAGTATGCTTTCATTATAGTGTAAACAACGTACCATAAAATATTTGTATGGTACGGAACTTCCTGATTATGCCAGGACTCCGAAGGAGTAATGGTTTGATTCTTCGCTTCTGGCATTGCCGTTCTGTCTTAATTCCTGCTTGGTGGTTATATAGGGAAACTTAAGAGACCATCACTTGGTAAAGGTTGTGCGCAGGAAATATCTACAACATATATCCACTATCTGGCCGCCAGCAGACCCTCACCGCAATTGCTTGAGCGTTGTGGTGGGGGTCTTCAACTGACCATCACTTTTGAACTTCTTTTAACACTTTTGAACTTCTAATTCGTGAAAAACTTGAAGGTTCTTTCCCTGATGCCCATGTGGCTCTTAAAATCTTTTTTTTTTTTTTTGCTTAATGGTCACAAATTGCACTGGTGAACGATCATTCAGCAAACTGAAATTGATAAAAAACAGGCTTCGATCAACGATGACCTACAGCCGCTTCAGTGATTTGTCACTGCTGAGCGTAGAGACGGAGGTTCTTAGGAGGGTAAATGTTGAAGAGCTGATCAACAAACTGTCTCAGCAAAAGACACGAAAACGCTTGTAGAAACGTACATACCTTCTTTCTCTACTTAAAAGAATAATGAAAACAGAGAACATGTTAATAGGTATACACGCCCCATTTCAAGGTTGCATTTCTGCGAAAGAGTTCACCAATTTTGTACACTGTGCTTAAGAAGAAATATTTCGTAAAAATATCAAGATATTCCGCAGTTTAAACGCAGAAAAGATGTGTGCAATGAATGTGTTTCCTTCTCCTATAGCCCTATGAAAGTGAATATTGCCTGCAAAAATGTAACCCTATTACGCGTTTAAAAGCGACCGATTTGTGCATAAATGAAAACATGTGTGGTCGTTTTTCGAGTCTTATTAAAAACGTTTTTGTAATAGTTCTACACGGATCTCATTTTTTGTAGGCGCCACCTTTTCCGAAAGATTTGGCCCACCCCCTTCCCATATTGAAGATATTTTAATTTTAAACCATCTGTATTACTTGTTGTGATCAGTAGGCATATACAATATGCATAATAGCACTATATCGAAATGCTGCCTTAGAAGAGCTTAAATGTGTGTTGTTGTATGAAATCAAAAGTAGCTAGACGATTGGTAGCGTATTTACTGTAAGTACGTGCGAACAGTTTCTGAAAAAGGCCCACCTGTCAACTTCGGCAGTTCTCGCACGCAGGCAACCAAAGCGTGCGCTACCGAATCAGTGAAGCTGAAGCAGATAGAGGAAGCTATTTTTCACAAAGGCGCTCCCTGATTTTCGAGGGAAGATGTCCTCTCTTGAAATAAGGGTAAACAACGCTATAGGTTAAGACGAATGGAAGAAAACACACACGGCGCTTGGACTGCGCTTCTAAGTGTCGTATGCATTCCTTCTTTTCGTCTTAACTTCTCGCAGAGTTTAGTCTTCTTTCAGTATGATCCAAGGAACCAGACAAATCTTAATGCTGTCCATGTGTCTCCTGATATAGTTAATTATTACGATGACAATCTCTCCACGTGCTCCGCAAGAAAGAAAACGCCCAGGTGATATTACACACTCCGGAGAGGCTTAGAATAAATATGGCTTGTGTTCTTTGCAGCTAAATCTAAAAAGCGTCAAGTCTCAAGCATGAGAAGATGAGAAAGCGGGAAAGAAAGGGGGCGGGGCGAGGGGGGAGGGGCCCCCTTATTTTTTTTGAACCGGGCCCTCCGCACATTTAATCCGGCCCTGGTACTCAGCGTCGCCTCTATAGATTTACAAAACAAACTGGCGGTGTGTCAATAGGTTTCGCCTGCATTGGTGTCCTGTAGAGTACTCCAGTTCTGGCCACCAAGGCCAATCAGTTTCATTAAGTGTGATGGACGCAACCTCGATTTCGTTCCTGCTGATGAGGGTAGTAAACCACCCGGACACGCCTCTCGTTGTAATCGCAAAACGCTGCACGCAGTGTATGTCTTTCACGAAGGACAGTGCATACTAGCGTCTGGTTAACCTCCCTGCCTTCCTCTTCTGTCACCCTCTCTCTCTCTTTGTCAATAGTGACCACAAGCAACGCATTCTTATCTGAAGCCAGCGACGACACGAAGACCTTTTGTTCTTTGAGCAAGAGCTGATGCTTGTGTGAGCAAATCGGTAAGAAACGAGTCAGAGGTCTTTCGACGCGTAAATATATTAACAGTCGTTTGCGGGATGCCCTGTTCTACATGAAATACATACATTGCATACAGCGTTAATAATCTCGTTGATTGCACGTCTTCTTCTGAGTCTCGCGACTTTTTGTGAGTATGTTCGCCGACTCCTCCATATTCACTGCTGGATATCGTTATAAATGGCGCTATACAGGCGAATAAACACTTGCCATGGCCACCCGAAATTTTACCTTGGAATGAGCTCGACTAAATTTTCACCATTGATCAGTCTTGTTGTTGGGCTTGGGTGAAAATCGGCTCGGCGCATGCCCGAAATTGTGTTAGGGCGTCCTTGACACTGCCTCGGCCCTCTCCCAAAATGGACACGACCCACCCCCGAAATTTGGGTGACCCACTCCTAAAATTGACCTTGCCAATTCGAGAATTGGGTTTACCCACTTCCAAGATCGCCTCTGAAATTCGTTTGGCCGACCCGCAAAATTTGGGTTGCCCACTACGAAAACCGACTTGTTAAGCAACGGCTTAGCCCCGCACAGTACCATGTTGCCTGGCGGAGGCAAACCGGGTCTAGACTTTCTTTCTCTCTTTTTTATTGCAGAATTATAGTAAGCTTGTTTAGAGTTCAGCAACATTTTCTTTGCCGAGGTAGCGCTGATGATGAAGTCTCGTATTTTGTTCAATTTCACGTTGACAAAAGGGCTTCACCATGTGTCATTGAACTAGTAGTGATCGGATAAAGACCGCGACTCTGTAGAGGCCGCAACATCAGGTAACTATTACTGGTAAAATCCTGCGCATCTGTGCAAAATTGTCTCAGTAATTGAGCCCTTTGTTTGGGCTGAAAGCTGTACGTGAAATCATCATCATCGTCATCATTTTCAGCCTATTTAGGTTAACTGCAGGACGAATGCATCTCCCAGTGATCGCCAGTTTTACCCTATCCTTTTCGAGCCGATTCCATAATATCCCCGCGAAGCACTTCACTTCGGCACTGTACATCTAACTCGCCGCCTTCCTCGACCGCGTTTCCCACCGCTTGGTAACCATTCCTTTGCTCTATTAACTGACCACCGGTTGCCTGTCCCACGCATTACGTGGCCGGCCCAGATCCATTTCTTTCTCTTGATGTCAACTAAATTATCCGCTACCCCTGCCTGTTCCCTGATCCATTCGGCCGTCTTCCGATCTCCGAATGTTACGCCTACCATTTTTCTGTTCCATTGTACGCTAACTGCGTGGTCCTTAACTTTTCCTCTAGTTTCTTCGTTATCCTCCATGTTTCAGCCCCGTATGTTATAACTGGCAGTACGTACTGATTGTGTACATTTCGTTTTAAGGACAGCGGCAGTGCCCGTCATTAGTTGCGAGTGCCTGCCGTATGCGATCGAGTCCATCCTTATTCTTCGGCGAATTTCATTTTAGTAAATGACCTACGTATACATATTCTTGTAACGCCTCTAACCGTTGGTTTCCAATTGTGAACTCTTTCTTTTTTGCATGGTTATATTACATTATATTTGTTTTAAGCATATTCATTTTAGCCTTACTTTTATACTTTCTCGGTTTGAGTTGTCAATCTTTTTCTGCATATCAGTGAAATTACAAAATTTGTCCCTTTTTTGTTACAGCAGTGAAAGCCCTGTCTGAACTATTTTACTATAGAGTCACGACGATGCAGCGTGTGTTATTTTTTGTTTGTTTGTTTCTTTTGGTAATGGCAACACGCAACATTTTTGCTGACGCGTTAAATAATAAGGCAACGCGTTACCTTATAAGTAACGTAGGACGGTAGATCAATTCTTTTTTTTTCATATTCTAAGGAGTAACGTGTTTAGTTACTTCATTTTTTTTTTCAGTCACCGTAGAAAGATCGCATGCATCCGGATTCTTCGTTACCTTCTCAGCCTTAATCACAAAGGGCCCGTATTTGAAGAAACCTCTTACGCTAGAATTCTTCGCAAGAAAAGAAAATTCACAAGGGTTCTTAGGTGGGCTAGTCGGTCCATGAACATTATGACAAAACGGGGCGCCCCGCCACGGTGGTCTAGTGGTTATGGCGCTCGGCTGCTGACCCGAAGGTCGCGGGATCGAATCCCGGCCGCGGCGGCTGCATTTTCGATGGAGGCGAAAATGTTTGAGGCCCGTGTGCTTAGATTTAGGTGCACGTTAAAGAACCCCAGGTGGTCGAAATTTCCGGAGCCCTCCACTACGGCGTCTCTTATAATCATATGGTGGTTTTAGGACGTTAAACCCCAGATATTATTATTATTATTATTATTACAAAACGGGGCAAAATACGGGACAGTGAAACTCGCAGGACACAATGCAAAAAAAAAAAGAAAAAAAAATCAACCAATCCCGATGTTGAACATACCATTAGCAAAGATCGTCGGTGAATGGCAGAAAACACTTACGAAAAATGAAAAGATGTGTGAATTCGGACCCAGATTACGCGTTCGTGCTGCAGAGGGCTGGCGGTATAGGCAAGCTTGCCGTAGTAACGTGACTGCCAGCCCACGGAGTTCGAGCACTGCTCGCTAAGCTGTTCTCCAGGCGGCATTCATCCGGCTAATGTCTCACTTCGATCACGACAGGGGGGCGAACGAGAAGGCCGGCATTGTGATGCGCGCTTCCGCGAGCTGGTATCGCTACATTATCGCGATCACCTTCGACTATGGCACAGTCGTCTTCGGTGTATGCGACGTGGAGAGGCTTTGCCGAAAACAAAACGCCGCATCGCAATGCCAGCAAGCGTTTACGCAAGCCTCTGTTTTGACGGCGAGGACGTACACAGAGATGAGCGAGAAATCACTCTTCCGCTCTCCGCGCGGTGTTCACGTCAACGCGCGGTTGAACCGGCGCTGACCGCCCGTGAACCTACATCATTAGCGGCGCGTGCGTGGGGCCGCTACACGTGCTGCGCAGAGCGAGAAAGGGAGCCAGGCGGCGAGATCCAGAAAACAAGAGCCGCGCCTTCACCTCACGACGAGCGAGAGGCGCCAAAGGCTCGGGGAAGGAAGAAAGGAAGCGTGCAGCCCCGACCCGTAACCGCAAGACCGGACTGAGCGTCGGGACGCTGTGATTTATAGGCGGACCCCCTCCCCTCCCGCCAACCCCCCGGGGGTTGGGAGTTGGGGGGAGGGGGGGGGTCGGCTATTATCGATCAGCAAAGCCAGTCATTTGTGCCCCCTCGCCACAAAGCTCAATTAGCGCTACGTGTCCGCCGATAATGGTATCACGGATGGACTGACGGCACTCCTGATGGTCGCGTCACGATGACCGCGATTCGCCGGGCGTCCTACAGCGTCGACGACGTGGATATAGTATTGTCTCCACGGGGGCCTCGCCCCCTTGTCTAGCCACCGCGGCACCCCTCCTCCTCCTCCTCCCCGCGCTACGCCCAGTCAAGTCCTGGGAGCCGCGACCGCGCTAATCCTTCTCTCCCGCTCGCGTCCATAGGGCCGGCTCGCTTCCTACTGTATCCACGTGCGCATACGTGAGGTTTCGCATCCCGAAGGCAGCACACTACCACGTACGTGCCTCTCGGTGGGGACCACGGCGAGGACTACTTATGCGCTGCGGTATTAATTTGGATCTCGTCAGCGCAGCGTGCGTGTGTAGTACACACGTGCGTGCATCCTTGCGAACCGTTTCGACTCGCTCTATGGAACGAGCTTCACGCGGGAATCCGAGCCAAAGCCGTTCCAGGCCTATAGCGAGCGGTCGTTAGGGAAGCCTCACTGGGCACGAGGTCCTTGGTCTCGACTTGCTGCTGTCCGGAATAGAAATTGCGAATTAGGGACTGACTGCTTCGTGAGTGAGGGCGCGACGATACACACACCGATAAAGGTATTGCGAACCACGACGACAAAAGGGTACGTATAGCCAATTTAATTCGGGTGTTTTACGTGTACCTAAATCTAAGCACACGTACGCTTGGCTATTTTCGCCCCCATTGATGTACGGCCATCGAAGAAAGGGAAAGGGGGGGGGGGGAGTACTGCACCCACGCCTTCGTGCTTAGCGCAACATCATAGGTGCTAAGCTGTACCTCGCCGTGAAAACGGCGTGTTATACGAGTCAACGGCAGCAGTTTCGGCACCTTAACTACGGCGATTGGTGGAACGCGCCACAGTGACCTTAAGTACAGCGTTTTCGAAACTGATGTGCCTCGTAAAAAGCCATACTTTAGCATTTTCAGCGCAATTAGCATTCTTAGGATATTGTTCATAACTTCTCCAGTATAAGGCGAAGGGCATAACCATTTTCCATTCGCGCCAAGTTGGGACATGGTTACACGTGCAACTGGGCATGCGACACTCTTTATAACGATCACCATAACTTAACACCTTGCACAGTCATCATAAGATTGATAATCACATTTACGTCACCAATCATTCACAAAGAATCAATCCGGCACCATCTTTTATTTTTTATTTTTTTTTTTTTGGACCTTTCCTTAACTGACTTAGCGGGGACATCACCGACTTCTAAATAAGTGTAATGCGCCGGTTTTAGGTAATGACCGCGACGGATACACTTCCTCCGCACCTTCGTAACTGCATAGGTCTGCTTGGAACATATAACTGCGATGCGAACGCTTATCAAAGTTTAGCGACATCTTTGCAGGTCTTCTTCAATGTCCCTTTGCAGGAATATTGTTACAAACATTCGAGATTAGCCAGCTGTGACGCTCTGTGAGCGCCATCTTTAGACTTTTTCCGAGTGCTTGTAGTCGCTGAGCAGCCGAAGGTTGAGTTCTCTGAGCGTAAAAAATTTTTTTTTAGAAATCTATCAGTTGGTACATGACCAAGCAACAGATTTCTCTTAGTGAAGAATTCGCACTTCCGAAGGCTCGCGCGAAGTTTAGAAAAAAAAACTGGCTTCAAAGTTTACTCTATAGGTTCTTTTCTAGCTTTCGGCACTTACAGTGTGTGTTCCACTGCACCGGGGCGTGGTCGTTCTCCTACCTTCGGCACATCCCGTTCTCAAACACCTCGCGGCAAATTTTGCTACCCGTGTGTTTTCGCGTTGTAGACAGTGCGCCCCGCGTTTCGTGCCCTACACGAGAACTGAGAAAACGTGCATGGATTGCGCTGTGGGGTGTTAATTGGTGTTATAATTGTATACACTGGCGATGCTGTACATTACATACTACAGGCGAATTCGTTCAGTGCTCACTTGTCAAGGTCGTCTGGCAACAACCTTCCTTCTGCACCACGTGGGTGAACCTCAGTGACCCGAAGAACCCGGATCAGCGTTTTTCATTCACTCCGCGAGGCAACCGCCCGTTACACGTGCCTGCTTCTTTCCGACCCGCATTTTTCGGTGCACTGACCCACACCGCGAACGGCCAGCTCGGGCGTTTCTTTTTCAATCATATTATAGAATACTGTCGTTTTCAAATAGTGTTGGCAGTCCTGTAACCGATAGGGTGTCCTTAGAAGCTAATCAATATAATCTTAATATCATGTAAGGAACGATTTGCATAAGCCGAAACGGATGCTTGAAAACTCACCGGGTCCCTTATGCATTCGCGTAAAACGAGTTGAAGGCGAAAGCCATCATCTTTTGCTTCTCAGTCCATGTATTGATCCTCCCCTGCCCCTGTCCGAACGCGTTGAAGTTTACCCGCCCGAACCCGGCCTTGTGAATCAAAGTGAGACCCGGGCCCGGCCGAAACCCGAGAAAAAATTTCACCTATTCGGTCGGCCCGGCGCGACCCGACCCGGCCGCAGATCGGGCCCGACAGGGGCCCGAGCCAGTACCCTAGATGGTGTTGCCCGAACATGGAACCGAGAGCAAGGCGTTTTAAGTAGCAAATACCTGCGCTTTGTTGGTGCATACTTCGCTAACAAGTATTCTTTAACCTACAGTAATTCATTGTACAAAAGGGTCTCACGCTGGAAATAGCTGAGCGGACATACGGCGTACGATGAACGTTTGTTCGGCAGCGGCATACTGTACGTATTTTACCTGAAATTTCTGATAAAAGAGAGAGAGAGAGAGAGAGAAATGTAATGCGGAAAGGCAGGGAGGTTAACCAGAAAACATATCTGGTTTGCTACCCTGCACTGGGGAAGGGGTAAGGGGAGACAGAAAAGTTAGAAAGAGAGGGATGGGATAGGGAGGGAGGGAAGCACAAACGCACACACACACACACAGGAGTGTCACAATCGTTCAACGAGGCTGGTCGCTCGCAGAAACTTCATCAGCGCCTTCGTTGCTTTCTGGCGTGAAGCTCGATCGTTCCGACATTCCTAGATTGACTGCTCAGTGAGCGGCTGGTCGTCGAGGCGAGCAAACACTGCTGCGAGGGATTGTCTCTCAGAGCTGTATTGAGGGCACTGACATAAAATGTGTTCAATGGTTTCGTCATTGCCACAATATTCACATGCAGCGCTGTCTCTC
The DNA here is from genome assembly GCF_013339695.2 of Rhipicephalus sanguineus. NCBI lineage: Eukaryota > Metazoa > Arthropoda > Arachnida > Ixodida > Ixodidae > Rhipicephalus > Rhipicephalus sanguineus. Next base: position 119,014,381 of record NC_051178.1, read on the forward strand.
ATTCCGATGCGGCACGCAAAGGCGTTCGTAAAAGACACCCCAAGCCACATGCGGCAGAGAATGGTCGTCTCGGATCGGGGCAGGCCAGATGGAATGCTGAGTCGTAGGCATGGATCCAGGCGGTGAAGACGGGTGTGGAGAAAACCGGACGTGTTCCACATAGACCTTGCGACATCATGCGCAAGCGTATTAATCTTTGCTGCTGCGTCGCTTCTTGACAGTGGGATAGGTTCTATCACGCCATTTTCGTGAGCATTCTTAGCTGCATCGTCGGCATGCTCGTTACCGATGATGCCGCAGTGGCCTGGCAACCACTGAAAAGTTATAGCATGTCCTTCGTCTATTAGTTGATGGTACAGTTGTCGTATTTCCAGCACCAATTGGTCTTGAGCCCCACGACGTAGAGCAGTTCGAAGACATTGCAGAGCTGGTTTCGAATCAGTAAGAATGCCCCATTTTTGTGGCGCTTCTCGATAAATCCTGCGGAGTGCGCTGCGGAGTGCCGCAAGCTCCACGGCTGTCGATGTTGTCTTGTGTGACGTTCGAAACTGTATGTTTTCGGCTCTTGCTGGGAAGATCACAGCTCCTGCAGATCCTCCAACAGTTGTCGAGCCATCCGTGTAAAGTTTAACATGATCTTTGTAATCTTCGTGCAACATGAGTAGAGTCATCTGCTTCAAAGCTGGCGATGAGAGCTCCGCCTTCTTGCGAATCCCCGGCACTGTCAAGAGCAGTTTTGGTCGGTCCAAGCACCAAGGGGGTGTTAGAATCCGTTCCGGAGGCGTGTAGGCTGTTGGAAGGCACTCTCGGTAAGTCAATATTCTCTTACAGAAGGAGGTACTCGGTCGATCTTCTGGAAGCGAAGCAAGATGGTGGGCAGGGGCGCGAGCAAGGTGCCTAATGTGAGCTCTAAGCACCTCCAATGTAATGTGCACCGTGGCCGGATGATCTTTGGCAATTGCGATGGTTGCGGCTGTTGATGTGCAGCGTGGTAATCCAAGACAAACTCTGAGTGCCTGGCCCTGGGCGTTTTCGATCGTGCGTATACTGCTTTTGCAAGCGTTCGTCAGAACCGGCAAGCTATACCGCAGGTATCCCAGAAACAGCGTTTTGTATAGCTGCAGCATCGCGTGCACTGATGTGCCCCACGTTTTTCCTCCGAGGAACTTGAAAAGTTGTGCGATGGCCGTTAGGCGCTTCTTTAGAGTGGCCACATGGGGACTCCAGCAGAGGTTTCGATCGATCGTGACCCCCAAAAACCTGTGCGTCCTGGCGTAGCAAACATTGCGTCCATCGATGGCGATGGGATATGACGTCATTGCCTTCCGCGTGAACGCAACCAGCGCCGATTTCTCAGGAGAAATCTCGAGGCCTTGTTCTCTAAGGTACGCCGATACTGAATTCGCTGCTTTTTGGAGCCTCGCACGTACCTGAGGGCGTGTTACACCTGACGTCCAAGCACAAATATCATCTGCATAGAGAGATATCTGCACGGAATCTGGGATGCGTTCCACGAGACCGATCAGAACCAGGCTGAATAGTGTGGGGCTCAATACACCACCTTGAGGAACGCCACGGTGTGTGTAATGCTCAGAAGTCGGCCCATCATCAGTTTGCACAAACAGTGATCTCATATGTAGGTAGCAACAGATCCAGCGGTACACTCGTCCACCCAAACCAACCGACTCGAGGGCGTCAAGTATGGCTTCGTGAGAAACATTATCATATGCTCCTTTGACATCTAAAAATAGTGCGACAGATAGCCGTCTACTCATTTTCTGGTGTTGTACGTAGGTCACCAGGTCAATGACATTGTCAATGGAGCTACGAAGACGACGAAAACCGGCCATGGCGTCTGGATATACTCTGTAGCGTTCTAGGAACCACTCGAGTCTGGCAAGGAGTCTGGCAAAAGATTTCTGATAATAATCGTCAAGAGCACTTTGTAGCAGATATTGTACCAGTACCGGGGAAATCGATTTCCAACATGACTTCAGTTACAAGAGGGAGCGCAATGAACACAGAGGGATAGAGAACAGAACGCTGTGTTCCCTTTGTTTTTGTTGCGCTCTCTATTGAAGCTTAATTTATACTCTACCAACAAACCCAATTGTACACCCTTCTGATTTCGTGGCAACTGTCTTCAGAGTAGTAGTACCTTGCCACAGTGAGAGAAATAGAGGGAAAAAACAAATTATAAGGCGAAAGCCTGAAATGCCTCATCAAGAGCTAAAATTGACCGCCGGCGTCGGCGTACCGCAGCGTCTGGAACAGCACGTGTGATGCAAAAATCATCACGCGATGACCTCACCACATGACGTCATTGTGACGTCACAGATCGCTATATTTTGTGACGTCATCATGACGTCACAAATTCTGGCATGACGGAACGTCACATGATACCGTCATCACATGACATCGTAGCTTGGCCAAAGGTGTGCCGATAACGGAGACAGTGCAAAACCAGGTGAGGTGCCTCCGATCCTGGTGGCAGTGCAAATCCACTCTAGGTGCAGAAAGCTTTCGGAGGATGGCGGGGCAGGATCAATGCATCGAGTGAGCAGAAAAAGAAGACGGCTTTCGCCTTCGAGTCGTCTTAGGTCAGTGCGCAAGGTATCATGTGGTTTTTTTTTTTTACCCTTGTTGAAAGTACACTAAAGTATATAGATAAAAATTATAACGAACCGCGTGCACCACGTGCACTTTTCGAAAGTCGTATGGACGGACGAAAGAAAAAAGAAACTATTTGCGATACCATTCTTATCGTATATCACACCACTGCTAGTATTTACAGTCCATAGGTATTTTGCGGCATAGTTTGCAGTTTATTTCCTCACATGTTACTGTGCAAGAAAAAAGCAAATTATCAAGTTATTCCGGCTATAAACACGCCCTGCGCTGGTGCATCACAAATCCTGCCGCGCTGAAGTTTCTCTCACTGCTTGCGCTAGTCGCAGGGGCGCGCAAGATCTTCCTTGTGAGTTGCGAAGGCATCGGCTCTCGTCATTCTTAGACTTCCACCGCTGGAGAAAATTTCGGATGTCTTTGAGGGCCTCGGCAGAACGAATATAGCTGTCCAGCTCATCACATCGTTTCTGTACTTCCCGAACGTCGCGCCACTCTTCAATATCATCTATATAACATCATCTGTATGGCATGCACGGTGCATGCCTTACTAACGATGGTCCACCGGCAGAAGGTAGCCATTGGACTACAAGAGTAATACTGGTAGGAGGAGAACGAGGAGTTTAGTGATAAATGCACGAATAAGCTTCTCGACGCTTACTCACTGGGTGCATATGATTCGAGGTAAGGTGACATCTCCCGGCACGGAATTCGTGTCTTTTTTCAAGCTAGATATTTGTTCAAGCGAATATACTTTGCCCTCCGCCTTTTTAAATGGACCTATATTATTCCTGCACATTGCAACGCTTTCGCTGCAGTATGATGTTGCTCCCGCATCTTACAGCGGAATAAGATGAAAGCTCCCAAGTTAACAATGTGCGTACACAAAGCAGCTTGTGCATGCCCATCTCGCGTCACATGATCACTGGTAGCCGTGACGGACGCACGGTAAGAGACTGTTTTTATATAGCGATTCTGTGTAACGATAATCCGCGCAGACCTTTCGTTTCAGTGGACGGCTGGAGCTATCAAAAACGTTTCCCTGCTTTGGAGCTATGGGATCGCTCTTGCGATGATAAGTAATATGGATGGATGGATGCGAAACTTTATTGTAGGTCCTGAGGTGGTAAAAATTTATTATATTACACTTATTACTACGATTACAAAATAACGTTTGGGATATAAAATGATAACGACTGCAAATAAAGCACTGAATAGTGAGATGCAACTGTATAAGCGTCTGGTCTATTTACTCTTAGCTTGCTCGTTTCAGATAAATCACCTAGCCCCATTTGCATGAAGCAAATGAAGTTCAGTATCTTTCCCTCATAAAACTTCGCCAAATAGCTTGCCTCACGTAAAAACAGCGTTTTTCCGAGATAAATTACGTGGAACATATATGTATGTGCAACGTATGTGGAACAGAATTGAACAAAGGCCAAGCCCCGCCCTACCCTAAGCCCGGAGGTTCAAACCCTAGCCCGGCCCGGGGCCGCCATGAAAACCACTTTACGCGGTCCGGCTAGGCCCGAGCCCATGCATTGCTCTAGCACGGACATCGCACAGTATTCGGACATTTAGCCTCCATCTAAATGCGACCGCCGCGACCGGGTTCGAACCCGCGTTCTTCGTGCCAGCAGCCGAGCACCGTGACCATGGCACCACCGTGGCGGATCGAAACGGTTACTTGCTTAACGCAATGTGTACGATGACGTCACAACCGGCCCCAGAACATCGCAACCGCAAGCACAGCACACGTGGTGCCACCGCCAGAAAAGCGAAACAGGCGATGTCATCCGAGGGCACGGCGAGCTATGACGGCTCCTTAGAGCTTCACAGCGGTGCGTTGAGCGACAATATCATAGCTGAGGCGTGCTAACATATCAGTGTGGTTTTACGAAATGGTTTCAACTCAAATCCAGGACGATGCATAGAGTCATGGAAAAAAAAATGATAGGTATAATCTTAAGGGACAAGAAGAGAGTAGAGTGGGCCAGGGAGCAAACAGGTGTTAAGGACATCTTAGACTAAATCAAGAATGGGAATGGGCAGGGCATGTAGCAAGAAGGCGAGATAACTACTGGACATTAAGAGCAACACACTGGATTACAAGAGAAGGCAAGCCGCGAGGGGGAGGCAGTAAGCACAGGACCGGATTAACACCGGAGAAACATGGTAGAGGTCTTGGCCTTGCATTGGGCATAGTAAGGCTGATGATGATTACGATGATGATCCTCATCATTGTAATTGTCATCATCGCCAAATAGTCACCGTGCTGGTTGAGCTAAGCTCCTATACGTCAGCGAAACACAGGGTGATCCGTAAAAAGACGCACGTTAGAGAGCGTGACTCGGGAACGGGCAGCCAGTCTTTAAAATTTATTCTCAGAAAAAGTAAACGGATTGCACTAGCAGCGCTTGGCTCATATCATCAGAGTACCGAAGAGAACATATACTTTAAAAAATAACTTTGAGGTTAGTGGACACCAAAGAAGCGCCGGAGGTGCTCTTTCAGCTCAACTATTCCGTCGACTCTGTACAATGTAACACTTAAACCTTACTTGATGACGTTTTTTACGGTTTCGTAACAGCTATGACGGTTACAAGGAATACTGTATAGAGAAGTGCTTCTATGTGTGTTTGACCGTCTGCGGTTCTGTAACGTGAGTCTAATGAACATACGTGCGCGTTTCTGACATTCGCCCACATTGTAATTCGGGCCGCCGCAACTGGAAATCGATCCTGCAAACCTATGTCCAGCATGCACGTGAATGCGATAGCGCAGACATTACCGGCGAGCCCTGTTTGGCAATTTTCAAACTGAGGGCCTTGGTAAGGTAGAATCAATAAAGGAATCAATTCTCACCGAATAAAAACCTACGTCCTCATTACCGATCAGATAAGTCACAACTTATTCGAAATGCCCTTCTGATTGACGTGAGGCGACCAACAAGGGCCTCAGAAGGGGCGTTCCTTCAGCATATGCTAAAAAGTGCTGATTGTTAATGCGATCAAACTATGGGTGCGGCGCTACGCTACTGAGCACGACACCGGTTCGATTCCTAGCTGCTTAGCGACCAGCTCCTGCTGCCTAGATCATAATGCGTTCTTGTTGCACATTATGAAAGAAGCCGGATGAAACGAAATCCTTTCAGAGTGCCTCATCGCGGCTTCCGTCATATTAAGCTGTTTTCTTTCGTGTCTTTGAACAGCACCGTTCAATTAGACACGATCTATTTTGTTGCGATTGGTGCATCAGGACATCCAGCACAACGATATTCGTAGATGAGTCGTCAACATCACCCTATTTCAACATTGCCCATCAACATTGCCCATCAACATCGCCCTAAGACGTATCCCATATTTCTCTAATTAATGCTCTATGTCCAAGAGTACTCTTTGAAAGACTATGGGCATAGTATTTTCCGCTGCTCACTGTTTTTACTTGAGGGAAAATTTGGAATCTCCGAGAACCCAAGAAGTTATAGGTGCTGCCAAGCCTTCACAGCACTTTAAGTATTTTGATGTAGCATAATTTCTACGGTGAATTCCGGTTTCGTTTACTAGGATGCTGTACTGTGTAGTGACGTCATTATGCAGGAGCTGGTCACGTGGGAGCAGGACACTGGCAAGTTTTGACGCTCGGTCTCCTGGCAATCATTTCCGTAGCTCGGCCTCAGCGGCGTAGGCAGACATTTTTTTCGGGGGGAGGGGGGGGGCACCTCCTTGATTTGTAGCGGGGGCCGGGCAGGCAGATGTGGTCGGGTGTCATTTTCTGCTCTGTATGCTATGGCAAAAAAAATCGGCTGATCCCACGCACTGTGGGAATCGATGTAATGCGAAGCAGCCAGCAAAGAGCTGCATACATCGCCTTGTTTGTCTTTGAACCAAATGAAATCATTCATGTCATGCCATCTACTCCACCATATATCGCATGTTTGCCATGCACGCATGCATGAACAATCTAGTGTACATCATGCCAAAAGAACGCATATTCTGGTATATAAATGCATGACCTGTCGTTTATTTTCATCACGCACTCGTGTCATGCCATACCAATTTTGGTATATATCACGTTAACAAAACGGTCGGAAGCGCACCATAACAGTGGCATGTAAATCATACCGTACATGACATGCATAACATGATTCGCATGTTAAGACCTCTCATTTATGTTCGTCATACTGTCACATCGCGCAATACCAATTTTGGTGTATATCAAAGGAGCGAAATGGCCGCGAGTGCACCATGAGTAGAGCATGTAAATCATGCCATACATGACATGAATATTATGGTTTTTCATGCTACCACCTGTCACTAATGTTCATCATACAGTCACATCGCGCAATACCAGTTTTGGTGTATATCAAGCTATCGAAACGGCCGCGAATGCACTATGAGCGTGGCATGTAAGTCATGACATACATGGCATGCATGTCATAGTTTTCATGTTACCACCTTTCATTTACGTTCGTCATACAGTGGCGTCGGGCAATACCAAATTTGGCGTATACCAAGCTAGCGAAACGGCCGGGAATGCGCAATGAGCGCGGCATGTAAATCATGACATACATAACCTTCATGTCACAATTTCCATGTTACCATCTCACATTTACGTTCGTCATGCAGTCGCGTCGCGCAATACCCATTTTGGTGTATGTCAAGCAAGCGAAACGGCACGAGTGCGTCATGAGCATGACATGTAAATCATGTCATGCATGTCATGCATGTCATGACTTTCATGTTACCACGTCTCATTTACCTTCATCATACAGTCGCTTCGCGCAATACCAATTTTGGTGTACATCGAGCTACCGAAGCGGCCGCGAATGCATCATGAGCGTGGCAATTAAATCATGACATACATGACATGCATGTCATGGTTTTCATCATACCAACTGTCATTCATGTTCTTCAAACAGTCACATCGCGCAATACCAATTTTGGTGTATATCAATCCACTGAAACTGCCGCTAGCGCATCATGAGCGTGGCATGTAAATCAGGTCGTACATGACTTGCACGTCATGATTTTCATGTTACCACGTCTCACGTTCGTCATACAGTCGTGTCGTGTAACACCAATTTTGGTGTATATCACGCAAGCGAAACGGGCGCGAATGCACCATGAGCGTGGCATGTAAATCATGACATACATGTCATGGATGTCATGGTTTTCACGCTACCACCTGTTATTCATGTTCTTCATAAAGTCACATCGCACAATACCAATTTTGGTGTATATCCATCTAGCGAAACGGCCGCGAGTGCGCCATGAGCGTGGCATGTAAATCATGTCACACATGACATGCATGTCATGATTTTCATGTTGTCACGAGTCAGTTATGTTCTTCATACAGAAATGTCTCGTCATACCAGTTTTCGTAAATATCCCTTCATTTAAACGGCCGCGAGCGCCCCGAGACCATGTCGTGTAAATCATGCTGCACATGACATGCGAGTCATGATTTGCATGTTAGGACATGTCATTATGTTCGTCATGAACTCATGTCATGCCGTACCAATTTTGGGATATATGAAATTAACGGAACGGCCACAAGAGCACAATGGCCGTGGAATGTAAATCATGCTGTTCATGACATGCGTGTCATGATTTTCACGATATGACCTGTCATTTATGTTCGTGATAAGGCCATGTTATGACACACCAATTTTGGTATACATCCGGTTAACGGAACGGCCAGGGACGCGAAAGGCCGTGGAATGTAAATCATGCTGTTCATGACATGCATGTCATGATTTTCATGATATGACCTGTCATTTATGTTCGTAATAAGGCCATGTTATGACACACCAATTTTGGTATACATCCGATTAACGAAACGGCCAGGAGAGCACAAAGTCGTAGGCGGCTAGATAGATAGATAGATAGATAGATAGATAGATAGATAGATAGATAGATAGATAGATAGATAGATAGATAGATAGATAGATAGATAGATAGATAGATAGATAGATAGATAGATAGATAGATAGATAGATAGATAGATAGATAGATAGATACGCTCAAAGTCGAAGAAGTTCGCTAAGAAATGCTTCGTATTTAAAAATTTTCAGCCCCCCCCCCCCCCCCCCCCCCCCCACCAACCCCGGCTATGCCACTGCTCGGTCTCCTGCTAGGGCGCTACATCGGTGCTCACTACGAGTAGAGGCATAGGAGGTGATAGAGCTAGCCAGAACTAGCGCCAAAGCGTCGCAAACGTCGCGAAGCCGGAGGTATCTCTCTGAGGTATTCTAGAGCTTAAAGTCATTTAGCAGTAATAGCGATGTAGTTGCGCACAAAGGAAAAAAAAAGACGAAATCAGAGCACGTTCATCTAATTTACACAGTTTCTTCTATTTCGCAAGTTTTGTGGTTGCAGTCTATTAATGATGGTAATTTCTTATTCATCGCTTCAATTTATTCAAATTTAATGACTAGTCCTTCGCGAATGACAAATCGCCAAATCGCCATATAACCACTGTCTCATTGTCTTGTTCCCAGTAGTGCGTGTGGGCAATCATTATAGGCTTGAAAAAAAAGCAGGCATATAAAAATATGACAGTCTTTCATAGCCGTCGAATTATGATATCGCAGGAGATGAGTTTAGATTATGAAGAATCGCTGAAGTCTGTATGTTCTTTTTCTTTTTTTCCTCAGAGCCGTGAAGTTCGTCGCGAAGGCTCGCTGCGTATGAAAAGCTCTGCGGGATAGCCACCGAAGCGCTAGTTCCGGGTTAACGTGTAAACATTTCGGCTGATTTGCACCGCTTCGTCTTAATATGCTGATTATGGGGAGGCACGACTGTTTTTTTTTTTTCCTTTCGATCTCGCGTGTCTCGCACATTCTTTATTCATTATTCATTGCGCTCAAATTCGCTAGCAAGAAGTTAAAGGGAAAACGAACTAGCGTAATTTGCAAATCGAAGTTCCTCAAATCTGGTTAGTCGCATATATGAGCTGGTTCACTTATACGTATAATGCAATAGCGTTGTCTTACTATATTCGGATATTCGTCTGAATCGCGTTGATAGCCCTTGCATGCTTATAGGGCACGCTTCAATGAGCGCTTCGCAGCACACGCTGGCTATGAGAAGCAAATATTGGTGTTCGGGCAGGAAGTTTATAGACCTTTACTGTCGCTAAAGCGTATGAAGCTGATGCCGAAAGTATTGTGATTCTTCGGCTTCACGAGAAAATGAATAAGAAGCTGTCTTCATCAAAGCGGAAGTTACGATTTCAAGCTTCACTTGGATAACCTACAGCCAGTGTGGTGTCCAGATATTGTAGCTCAGGGCGAACAAGGTGATGAAACCACCGCAGAATGGTTTGATGTTCTCATACAGCACTGCAGACTCGACCTCCAGATTTCTGAAGTGACTTGTTTCGATTACAGAAAAAAAGAGCGCCAGACGGAGATAGTGAGCGAGAGAGAGGCATAAGGGAAAGGCCAGGAGGTTACCCAAGCTGAGCCCGGTTCGCTACCCTGCAAGGAAAAGGGGACAGAAAGATGAGAAGGAGAAGAGGGGTTCACACTACGTACTAACACACGCACGCAGAGAAGCGTTCTGCGTCAAGTCCGTGGTAAGTCTGTCAACTTGAACACACACATGCATGAACGAACACACACGCGCGCGCGAACTACATATATTGACACGCCCACCTCTTTCATATTTATTTATTTTTGCAGCTTGCTGTGACCACTTGTCATCGGCTAATACGGTGGCACGAGCTATTGCTCGGCGGAAGCCATGCGTGATTGTATCAGAACACTTTCGAATGTTTTAGATTGTTCATGTTTAGAATGCCTCAATTGTACTAATTTGCACGACGCGAATCGTGGAATACAAACTCGAGCATACGCGAGGACCGGTGATCATGCTGGAATCTACCGTGACTCGATCGTACATAAACAGCCGAAGCGTTTGATCAGTACATGTTTTTAAACGACCTACGACGCCTCTCGATGCTGTCCTGTGCGGTGGGCTTTTTGTTTTGTTGGGCTCGAGTTCGCAAAATAAAAAGTTCAATCTTTACAAGCTTGGCTGCTGCATTCTTTACCGTCGCAACCACGTTTTTTTTTTTTTTTTTATGCTCAGGTTACTGTAACAGTACAGTTGATACAGTAACCTGAGCACATCAGCGTAAAAAGCTTTGCGTACTGTTTTTTGTCACCCGAGTCTTACAACTATTATCGACAAACACCGGTGACGTCAGTCTAAATAAATCATACAGCCATTTCGTTCTTGGTGCACTGATAGCGCTTGGTGCACGGAGTACGCTACAAATCGAATAAGCGTTGCGCGCGTCATCAATTCGATGTCTAGAGCCCAAGGTTGACATCTAAACTCAGGAGCTTCTTGCTCCGGCTCTCCTATGCATCCTTTCTTCTCGTGTCACGTCCTGCAGATGCGTGAAACTTCAGACAGACATAAATAATTACAGGCACGCTTTAGCAAGGACACGCCCACTCGGCAATTCACTGAGGTCAGCTGTGCACGTTAACCAGCCGTGCAGTGTGGCCGTTTAGCTCATTTGGTTTCGTTTAAAGTGTTCTGTGCGGGTTCACAAAGACTTCCCGCACATTCACATTGTAGCATTTGCCGCGTCCGGGTACTTGCCTCTCCCAGTATATTCCATTGATCGATCCCCCCCCCCCCCCCAATGTACACACACACACACCCTCCCGTCCTTCGTAAGTGCCGAAGCCATACTGCGGTACTTCACTCGTACACATGTATAGTTCAGCCTGCGTGCATGCGACTTCGATGCGACGGACCGATAGTTTCAGTGCGCAACTGCTTTCGGAGCCACTGTCAACATAACGCAGGCTTGGCGAGCCTCTCGAAAGCGCGTGCTTCCGTGATGAGACAATAGCTGCTGTGTACTGCTGCACTTGCGAGCAATAAACTGATAAAGATTGATCGTCGACGACTAGCGCTCGAAGGAGGCGGCATTTTAAACGGGCATGTACCTTGAAGCATTTGTCATGCGCCCAGCCCTCCTCGTTTTAAAAGGCGACCGCCCGGCGTCGTTGCAGAAACGGTAGCGGAGATGTAGAGGTCTGAATATCGAGCCGACCTAGTTATTCGCGTCGCTCCCTTTTAATAGTATTTCTGCACGCTCTGCCGTACTAGCGTTTCATTCCGCTAGCCGGGGAGGCTAACGTCAATTTAAGGAGCCATTTCACTATCACAGCGCTACTTTGAAGATAGTGTCAGTGGGCTTTTCTTTCGTCAAATTCGCGGATTGTCGACAAGGTCGAGGCAGCCCCGAACGGAAGTCAGAATAAAAGGAAGTGTTCCAGTGTGAGCCGCTTTTCTAAAGCTACCTTTGGTTAACATATTTTTGATAGCCATGCAGGCTCTAGCGAGGCGATGCCCGCATGAGTATGAGCGTGTTCGGAGGACATTTTTGCATGATGCAGCGATGGCTACACAGCCTTGACTAGTGAATGTGTGCGTCTATTTACATTTGAAAGCATAGAGTATTCTTAGCTCGCTTTGGTGTATAGATGTCTTGTTTGACCCTGACTAGGTCGCCTTGAGAACCGCCTGTGAATGTTACCGCCACATTAAGAACGCATTAACAATCTAAACGTCTTCAGTGAGTGAGTGAGTGAGTGAGTGAGTGAGTGAGTGAGTGAGTGAGTGAGTGAGTGAGTGAGTGAGTGAGTGAGTGAGTGAGTGAGTGAGTGAGTGAGTGAGTGAGTGAGTGAGTGAGTGAGTGAGTGAGTGAGTGAGTGAGTGAGTGAGTGAGTGAGTGAGTGAGTGAGTGAGTGAGTGAGTGAGTGAGTGAGTGAGTGAGTGAGTGAGTGAGTGAGTGAGTGAGTGAGTGAGTGAGTGAGTGAGTGAGTGAGTGAGTGAGTGTAAATTCCAGAAAACAAATCAATAAAACGGAAAGGCTAGGGCTAGTTGGCTTAAAATCATGTTGAAAGCTTTGCGCACAAAGAAACGGAAATATTGCGCACATTCGGTCTACTGTAAACAACGTGTGGCGGCACACGCGATCACCTGGCATTCACAATATACCTCCCATTACGTCTCTGTCAAGCAATCTCTCTGCTGTGTGCTGCGACAACGCTTGACCCACTTGCACCTTACCGTCGCGAGTGTAGACAGCACAGGAGAGGGCGCCTCATCTGCCTCCAATCCAAGTCCGCTTATACATATCTCTTGATTCAACGTGACCGCTGTCTCCAGGCGTCGCCATCCTTGCTAGCCGGAATCCTACGTGCCGACGTGCCAATCGAGATTCTGCCAATAGCAGTGGGAGGGAGATAGAAAGAGTGAAACATCGGCGGCCTCGGCGCGTCAGAGAGGCGGGCATCGGAAACTGGCTCGGCACGGCTGACACGATTGACGGCTCAAAGACGCTTTCCGTACGCCCGTCGCTGCGTGTGGCTAATAAGGCGCGGCGAGCGGTGCGCCGGGTGGTCCGGACCAGCCGACTGGGGCTTCTAGCACCCCTCCCCACCCTCCTGTCGTGAGCAGTAGTCGGCGACGGCGGCGGCGGCAAAGTTGAAAACCTCGCTGCCTCGGAGAGAAATGAGCAGGCTACTGAGCGCTCAAGGAGCCACGGACTTCCGGTTGCCTTTCGAGAGAAGTCAAACGTCTCAACCGCAGAGTGAATTATGACTCTCGGCACGCGAGTTCATTTACATCTGGGGCGGCGCGCCTTCGAGATGCGAAGGTACATCGAGTGTGTAGGCAAGCAAAAAGTGCCCAGCTCAGCGGCGGTATGCGGGGACGCTGTTATGTGGTACTTGTATCGGTGCCAAGCGATACATCGGGATGCACCGTAGAAACGCATACCAGAACCCTATATAGTTTCCGACGCCGCGAGCAGTGGACGAATTGAGGCGTAATCCTCTAGCGGAGACATACCGTATATGCTTACATCTCGTACTGCGGACCATAGCACGCGCTATGTAGAGGACGAGGGCTCAAGTCCAAGATCTTGTAAGCTGTCTTTTCGCCCACTTTCATACCCCAGTGGTCGAGAAAGCGAGCGGACGAGGCCTCTGTCGGTACTCTCTTCGGAGTTTTCTGACCTAACGAACACACTTTCGAGTAACTCTGTTACAAATGTTCCAGTGAACACGTTCCTCGGGTGAATGAAAAGGTTGGCTAAGGTAGGTGCTGGTGGTGGTGGGGATGATGATGCCACAGGCGGGGTTAGCCTGACCGGCAACTGCTCCGCCTGAGCGACTCTTTTCACGTAGTACGTCTCTCCATGCAGCACTTAAACCTGTCTCTCGTAGAAAACGTAAAAGAGCAGTAGCCACTTCCTTGCGAATCATCCGCACACCAGCCATAAACACAATGTCTTCACAGCATATCCGTGGGGAAACCCTCTTTTATTCATAGTGTCCATTAGTCTCTCCCTTTGGGAGCAAAAACGCTTACAGGACCAGATTCAGTGATGTATATCGCCAGCTTCATTACACTCAATACGCAACGTGGAAGGAGCGCTCCTTACTTTAAAAAACCACGCTGGAGTGTATCCCGATCGTTTTCTTACTTTATACAGCGGGGTTGACTCGGCACGACTAAGTCCTCTTGTGACACAAGGCTGAGGTGGCGAATTCCGTAAAGATCGAAAATGGCACCGAATTTTCTCTTCTGGTAGTTGCTGATTCCCAGGAGCTCTGACTGCCGGTTGTCTTGGAAGTGTTTCGTTGACTAGGGCATCTGGTCTTTCGTTGCCGCCGACACCAGCATGTGAAGGTATCCACTGGATGTTGATGCCTTTTTTGGTAGCGTCTTTCAGTGATGCTAGCGATTGGCGGCTATTGCTGCTCCACTTCGCAAGCTGAAGAATGGACCCGCCCAACAGGCTGTAATTCTCTCGGACTCTAAGTCGACAATGCAACAACTCGAGGGACTCCCACAGACGAGTGCTGCCGCCAGTTGGCTAACGTACTCACGCAGTGCTATCGAGCGAAAGCAAGCGCTCCTTGGAACGAGCTCTCGTGCACGAAAATGTGGTTCCGCTAATTTAGTTCAGCGCGTGCAGCATTGCAAGGGTGACAAGGTACGGTCTACGCACGTGTCTCATGCCTATGTATGTATGTATGTATGTATGTATGTATGTATGTATGTATGTATGTATGTATGTATGTATGTATGTATGTATGTATGTATGTATGTATGTATGTATGTATGTATGTATGTATGTATGTATGTATGTATGTATGTATGTATGTATGTATGTATGTATGTATGTATGTATGCATGCATGCATGCATGCATGCATGCATGTATGTATGTATGTATGTATGTATGTATGTATGTATGTACTTAGGCTGCAACGAAATTAATTAGCAAATTAGCGCCTCCCTTTTATCTGTATCCTTGTACCGTGCAAAATATGCGGCTTTTTTATGGAGCACTCACTACTGCAAGGGGGCCCGTCATTTTAACAACTGCACTATAGTAACGGGGCGACACTTATCACACACGTGCGGCGGCCGAACCATGTCGCGACGCAGCATTTTTTACGCTTGTGTGGCCTGCCCGTGTGCAAAACAACAGCGTTCTTATTCTCAGATTTGCACTTTAGTAACTCCTGGTGATCAAAATTTACCCGGCGTTCCCCACGACGGCATGCTTCATTGTTCTCGTACGTAAAACCCCGAATTTAATTAATTGAACATTTTTGGTGCTACTGAATCGCCGTCCATTTTGGTACAAAACCCTTCCTTGACACATAGCAGGGTATATGATCGAGTATACTTGGGTGTCAATTTACCGATAATATTATTGAAAATATCCGATTTGATAGAAACAGTTTCGATTGCACAAAAGCGACGCCAAAGGCCGATGCTGCTCTCATATCTACAAGCTACCTCTCTCTCTTTCCCTTTCTTTCTCTCTTCAGTGAAAAGCTTGCGCATTCGCTATATTGACGTATGATGACGTCTTCGCATCCAGCATCGTCGCCATCTGCCATCGCCAAGATACAGCGTACGCCTGTAGCATCGTCAAGAAAGGCGGGACGCAAGAGAAGAAAGAAATACAAAGAGAGAAAGAGAAGAAGAGAGAGAGAAAGGAAAGAAACAATGAGAAAGGAATAGAAAGAAACAGAGACAGAAAAGAGATAGAAGAAACATAGAGAAAGAGAGAAAGATAAAGAAAGAGAAAAATAAAGATAAACAAGGAAGGCCGCCCAGCTCCGATCTTCCTTCAGGCTTTGCACCACTAGTGCGAAGCTCCCTTAATTTTTTTTTTATTTCAAACGGAGATCAAGCACACGTTCACTTATAAAGGAAAGGTGATTCACTATTTTAACGCTATACAAACATATTTGCGTAACGATATCGCCAAACCTAGAAGCTGTAATGGGCGACGAAAGACTCCGAACTATAGCGCCGTTAATTAACAAGTTGTCGCTGCAGTGTTACTAGTTAACGAGAGAAACGAGCTCTATGCCGAAGCCGTCGCGTTAAATTAAGTTACATTAGAACGGCATTACAAGGCCGGCTTTACTGGATGTTGCTAGCGGCGTCACCAGGCTCGAAATATCGTATACAGGATCTTTCGCGTGCATGTTAATGAAGACGACTGGATTCTTTCCAAGGCCTACAAGAGATTCTCCGCAGCGTCGCCAGACCTTTTTTTTTTTTTTTCTATAGCTGGCGTAAGAGTAGCCCAGAACACGCACACATGCCTAGTTCACACAGATCACGAAAGGAGCAGTTTTCTAAAATTGGAAACAAACGCAAGACCAATATGGGCAGGTCTTTTTTTTTATTTTTCTTGGTTAAGCGTCTAGCGAACACAGACGGAGCTCCCATGATGGAATAGTTGCAGTGCAATTAGAATATAGTTACAGTCTGATAGAGCGAGCGCAGTAGCTGCTCCGAATCCTGCAAGCACTTAGCGACCGTTTTTTTTTTTTTTTTATCTCCTACTATACTACACGAGATGTATCTTTTCCTTGTTTGCTCAACAACAACGAACAGTTTGTAAAACGACCCTAAATCGCTTCCGTGAGTTAGCCCTTTCGGCGGAAGGATTTTTGTTATGACGAGCACTAAGCGTATTGCTAAACCTGCTGGTTAGTTCCCTTCTTTTTTTTCGCGCTTTTTTTTCGCTTTTTTTCTCAGGGAACATAGTTTTATTGCTCATTTTGTTTTTTCCGGCTTCGTTTTACCATTCTCTAAAAAAATAATAAAGGCCTATGAGCCCCAATGCAGCTGCAGCTCCCATCAGCCTTTGTATTCTAACCCTTCCTACTTGGAATAAAAACGCCGGCGCCAAATCAACCAGCCTGTGTTACGTTGGCTCATTCATCATTACGGTGGCTCATTAAAAAATCTCATTCATAAGTCATGTGGCTAAAGAAAGTTACATTGTATGCTTTTTTTGCATACACATATATTCCTCCGTAGTAACGTTATTTTTATATTGCTAATATGTTTCTTACTTGAACTAAGTCGTTGGTCAAACACAGGGAAGAGAACATCCGACATGCGGTGATCCTAAAGGCGCGCGTAATCTGTTTAGAGGACACAGCCTAACGAATGGTGCGCGCAAGGGGCCTTAGTTGCGGACACATCAAGATGGAAGACTGTTCTTCAGACACCGATTTCAATTTTTGCGCTCCTTGCGGAGTGCTGTCATCGGTATGTTGGACGGATGTCCATCGTTCTGGCTCTAGACACTGAGATAAAGTAGTGTGCGCGTGATCCCTCTCTTATTTGAATGCAATATAATTGTGGTATTTACTCAGCGTGAAGGGGTGGGGGTGGGGGGGGGGAGGGTTACGTGTCTGCTATTTTCTCACGTCATCTGTGACCATTCGTCTTACAATTCAATGGGGCGGCAGACCACCGACGAAAGTTGTCAACATTTGCAAGATACAGTTTTAGAGTAAATCCTTTTCTTTTTTTCTTTTTTTTTTGTTCCTGTATGTCAATTCAGGCCGAATGGTTCTACTGTCAGGTCATGTACTGCGATGAAGTGAGTCAACGTTGTCGTCTTGTTGAAAAGAGTGGCCAAAGTTCGTCTCCCAAAAAAATCAAAGCTGTTTACAGACAAGGATAAAGTATATTAATAGAAATACAGCGTGTTATTAAACGCGACATTCGGGAGGTGTTAGTCGTAGAAGAAGAGCTGGCGGCGAAGCCTTGCTGTGGCAACAGTATACAGTCGTGCGGTGAGACGCGCACTATTTTATAAACGTCATCCAGAATGATCGCGCCGAATTAGAAGACTTCCGTAAAACAAAGTTGTAAGCCGAGGCGTGCAAAGATCATTATTAGGTAGGCCCCTCTCGTTGTGCTACAAACAGCCGGCTGAAGGGGATAGACCGGAGCAAGGAAGCTACAACGTCGCGAGAATCACCAAGGCTCCACGTGCGTACTGGAGTGTCATAACAACACACTACGTTTCTAAGCTCTGCTACCGCGTCTGATTGCTCCGCAATTAACGCTATTACGCGTGAACATCACTTGATCACAAGTTCAGAGGGGGGGGGGGTAACTCCCTCTCACCCCCCCCCCCCCCTGGAAGTTATCTATTTTGCATGCGTTATGTGCACATACAAACGCGCGAACGAACATGCATAAAGGATGGTTGAATTCCTCCTTCCCCCACCCGAAAAAAATTTCTGGCTACACCCCTGACCAACACCAACGAGTACCACAACCGAGCACAACTCCC